>NW_025758952.1:0-4855 GCF_021184085.1 Oncorhynchus gorbuscha | reverse complement strand
CAAGAACACAGTGACTTCCATCATTCTTAAATGGAGAGTTTGAACCATCAAGACAAGGAGGTGACCAAAAAACCCGATGGTCACTCTGACAGAGGTCCATAGTTCCTCTGTGGAGATGGGAGAACACGGCATATGACAGCCCGCTTGGAGCCTTTGCCAAAAGACACCTAAAGACTCTCAGACCATGAGAAACAAGATTATCTGGTCTGATGAAACTAAGATTGAACTCTTTGGCCTGAATGCCAAGCGTCACGTCTGGAGGAAACCCCTGGCACCATCCTTACAGTGAAGCATGATGGTGGCAGCATCATCTGTGGGGATGTTTTTAAGTACCAGGGACTGGGAGACTAGTCAGGTTTGAGGGAATGCAGAGTAAAGAGAGAGATCCTTAATGAAAACCTGCTCAGGACCTCAGGCCCCAGCCCCAGGTTCACCTTCCAACAGGACAAAGACCCTAAGTGATATTTCAGATTTTGCTTTGTCATTATGTGGTCAAATTTAAACCATTTTAGAATAAGGCTGTAACATAACAAAATGTGGAAAAAGTCAAGGGGTCTGAATACTTTCCAAGGCACTGTGTATGTAATATAGAATATAGATAGATATCTATCATTGGCTGAAACATCCACCCTTTATCTTCATCACCCCAACCCCTGCTGTAGTACTGAACCAGTGCCACTCTCCTACTCCCTTACACTCCCATGTTTAATACTCCCTAATTATCTTCTACTAAGAGCTTATTATTTTTCATAAACCATTATGTTATGAAAGAGTAATTAACTAACTTGTTCATTCTCCACAAGCGTATCAGGACTCTTTCATTAATTATTTGATAAAATGTCAACACAATACTCTCCTCTGTGGTCGTTTTCTTTTCACTCGAACCCTGGGGTAGAGGAGGCCTTTTATCTCTGGTGGAAAAGGAAGTTAACTTTCTGTAATTTGCAGGGTGACTCATGATGGCTCACTAAATAAAAAGAAGATGGAGAACAAGCTACAGGATGAAAAATACAGAAGTTTTAGTGCCGGTACAGCCGACTAGCTCTAGCTAACGCAACCTCATTTGATACTTGGGAGTGAAATTATAGTGTGATAGTAACTTTTAATATATTTTCATCACTTAATTGGCAGGTTATATAACACCCTCAGGTAGATGTCAATGCATTCCAGTGTGAGGAGTTAGACAGCTGCAAGAGGATGAAATGAATTCCATTATGCAGTGCAAATCTAACAATGCATTCTGTAGGAAGACTACAATATCCTGTCTGAGTGGTTGGTTTTATGTAATTGCATTAGTATATGACTTTGGGTAAGGAAACTACTGCTGCATCCTGTAGAATATCCCTGGTAGTTGGCTAAATGGAGAAAAATGAATCCACTCAAGATGCATTTGCTAAGTACAGAAAAGGTGTTAAATAATAAAGACTTATCCCCTACCCAGGAGACGGCTAATCCCCGTAAAACTATGCTCATTACTTCAATGGGAAAGGGAGATTTGCTTAATTAAGTCAACCCCACAGCTGTTTGGGACCTGCAAATTTAATTTGAGAGAATGTGATTGACTGATACAGGGGTGGACTGGGACCAGAAATTGACCTTGGCATTGTTAACACACTGGACCATTTTTTCCCTTGAGGCCCCCAGTATTAGCAAGAGAATGATCATTTTCACAGTTAAGCATTCACACTGGCATTTGCCTGAAATTCCAGATGGCTAGTCCACTACTGATATTTGTGTCACTTCTTGTATCTTAAGTGCTCACAGACTTTAATTTTTACACTGAACAAAAATATAAATGCAACATTCAATCATTTCAAATATTTTACTGAGTTTCAGTTCATATACCGAAATCAGTCAATTGAAGTAAGTTAATTAGGCTCTAATCTATGGATTTCACATGACTGGGAATACAGATATGCATCTGTTGGTCACAGATACCTTTTTTTTAAAAGGTAGGGCCGTGGATTAGACAACCAGTCAGTGTTTGTTGTGACCATCATTTGCCTCATGCAACATGACACATCTCCATCACATACAGTTGATATGGCTCACATCATCACCATTATCCCAGGAACCCTAGACCCACTCCAATTTGCATACCGCCCCAACAGATCCACAGATGATGCAATCTCTATTGCACTCCACACTGCCCTTTCCAGCATCCATGTGAGAATGCTATTCATTGACTACAGCTCAGCGTTCAACACCATAGTGCTCTCAACGCTCATCAACAAGCTAAGGACCCTGCGACTGAACACCTCCCTCTGCAACTGGATCCTGGACTTCCTGACGGGCCACCTCCAGGTGGTAAGGGTAGGTAACAACACATCCGCCACGCTGATCCTCAACCCAGGTGCCCCTCAGGGTGCGTGCTCAGTCCCCTCCTGTACTCCCTGTTGACTCATGACTGCATGGCCAGGCATGACTCCAACACCATCATTGCTTTGGCCGATGATACAACAGTGGTAGGCCTGATCACCGACAACGATGAGACCACCTATAGAGAGGTCAGAGACCTGGCTGTGTGGTGCCGGGACGAACAAACTCTCCCTCAACGTGATTAAGACAAAGGAGATGATTGTGCACTACAGGGAAAATAGGACAGAGCACGCCCCATTCTCATCGACGGGGCTGCAGGTTGAGAGCTTCACATTCCTTGGTGTTCACATCACCAACAAACTAACATGGTCCAAGCACACCAAGGCAGTCGTGAAGAGGGCATTGAAAAACCTATTCCTGAAAATATTTGGCATGGGTACTCAACTCCTCAAAATGTTCTACAGCTGCACCATCGAGAGCATCCTGACTGGTTGCGTCACTTCCTGGTAAATGAAACTGCTCGGCCTCCGGCCGCAAGGCATTACAGAGGGTAGTGTGAACGCCCCAGTACACCACTCGGGCCAAACTTCCTGCCATCCAGGACCTCTATACCAGGTGGTGTCAGAGGAATGCCTAAAAATTGTCAGACTCCAGCCACCTTAGTCATAGACTGTTCTCTCTGCTACCGCATGGCAAGCGGTACCGGAGCGCCAAGTCTAGGCCCAAGAGGCTTCTAAACAGCTTCTACCCCCAAGCTATAAGACTCCTGAACATCTAATCAAATGGCTACCCAGACTATTTGCATTGCCCCCCACCCCTCTTTACACCACTGCTACTCTCTGTTGTCATCATCTATGTATATTAACATTAAAAGCTCTACCTACATGTACATATTATCTCAACTAACTGGTGACCCCGCACATTGACACTGTACCGGTACCCCCTGTATATAGTCTCACTATTGTTATTTTACTACTGTACTTAAATACTTGTTACTTTTATTACTTATTCTTATCTCTATTTTTTAAAACTGCATTGTTGGTTAGGGGCTCGTAAGTAAGCATTTCACTGTAAGGTCTACACCTGTGTTCAGCACGTGACTAATACAATTTGATTTGAATAGCCTTAATTTCTCAGAACAAGAATAGACTGACGAGTTTCAGAAGAAAGTTCTTTGTTTCTGGCCATTTTGAGCTTGTAATTTAACCAAATGCTGATGCTCCAGATACTCGACTAGTCTAAAGAAGGCCAGTTTTGTTGCTTCTTTAATCTACACAACAGTTTCATGTTATTTTAATGGACAAAAAACAAAGATATTTCTAAGTGACCCCAAACTTTTGAATTGTAGTGTATAAACTGAACAAAAATATAAGTGCAACAATTAACGATTTTACTGAGTTACAGTTCATATAAGGAATTCAGTCAATTGAAATAATTTCGTTAGGCCTAATCTATGGATTTCACATGACTGGGCAGTGGCGCAACTATGGGTGGGCCTGGGAGGGTGTAGGCCCACCCACTGGGGGAACCAGACCCAGCCAATTATAATGAGTTTTCCCACAAAAGGGTTTTACTGCAGGCAAGAAATACTCCTCAGTTTCATCAGCTGTCCGGGTGGATGGTCTCAGATAATCTGCAGCTCAAGAAGCCGGATGTGGAGGTCCTGTGCTGGCATGGTTACATGTGGTCTGCGGTTGTGAGGCCGAGAAGGTGACGTACTGCTAAATTCTCCTAAGCGATATAGGTGGCGGCTTATGGTAGAGAAATGAACTTTGAATTATCTTGTAACAGCTCTGGTTGGCATTCCTGCAGTCCGCAAGTCAATTGCATGCTCTCTCAACCTGAGACATGTGACAAAGCTGCATTTTAGTGGGATTTTATTGTCCCCAGGACAAGGTGCACCTGTGTAATGACCATGCTGTTTAAACAGCTTCTTGATATACCATACCTGTCAGGTGGATGGATTACTTTGGCAAAGAGAAAAGCTCACTAACAGGGATATGAACAAATTTGTGAACAACATTTTAGAAGGAAATAAGCTTTATGTGCATATGGAACATTTCAGTTTTTTACATTTATTTAAGTTTATGAAATTTGGGACCAACACTTTACATGTTGCGTTTTGTTTTTGTTCAGTGCATTCGGAAAGTATTCAGACAGCCTTGTTCTAAAATTTATCAAATTACTTTTTTCCCCCCGCATCAATCTACACACAATACTCTATAATGACAAAGTGTAAACAGGTTTTTAGAAATATTTACAAATTGAAACTGAAATACCTTATTTACATAAGTATTCAGACCCCTTGATGTTTCTGCAACATAATTGGATTCCACCTGTGGCAAATTCAATTGATTGGACAGGATTTGGAAAGGTACACACCTGTCTTTTATAAGGTCCCACAGTTGACAGTGCATGTCAGAGCAAAACCAAGCCATGAGGTCAAATGAATTGTCCGTTGAGGTTTGAGAAAGGATTGTGTCGAAGCACAGATCTGGGGAAGGGTACCAAAACACTTCTGCAGCATTGAAGGTCC
>NW_025758951.1:0-4855 GCF_021184085.1 Oncorhynchus gorbuscha | reverse complement strand
CAAAACGTTAACAATTGATCAAATGCATCCAATGACAATGTCTGAAATACTGTACTCCCCAATATCTCCTATTAGATTAGCCCAGAAGGGGCTATCAGCAGTTGTTACATCCATTTTGGGACTTATACATTAATGATATGTACCCATTGTTTCTTGAAGAAATCACTTATAAATGCCTCATGAGCTTAGGTCAACTGTCGTACCCCATCAGAACCCAAAATATAAGCTTTTTTTTCACGACAATGTTCATTAGTAAATGTAAACAAACACTGTATATCCTCAAAACATGATTCATTCATTTGAGTCTCAAACATTTCTGAAACATTTAACATTTTCATTGAATTCTTTAAAAAAATCTAATTTAGAATAAATAACGTAACAAAATGTGTAAAAAGGGAAGTGGTCTGAACTTAATGAATGCACTAGGGTCCCAACTAAAACAAATCTTGGGTCAACCAAGAAGCATCTTTCCTTTCTACCAACCGATTTGGAGAAATGTTATAAACGTGTATTTTTCCATATATAGACACATTCTTTCACCCCATGTGGTTTTTGGCTCATTTTGGCCGGGTGACCAGCTCTAGGAGGGGTATTCCATTTAAAAATTATGGAGGCCACTGTGTTCTTGGGGACCTTCAATGCTGCAGAATTTTTTTGGTACCCTTCCCCAGATTTGTGCCTCAACATAATCCTGTCTTGGAACTCTACGGACAATTTCTTTGACCTCATTGCTTGATTTTTTTCTCTGACATACACTGTCAGCTCTGGGACCTTCTATAGACAGGTGTGTTCCTTTCCCAATCTTACCCAATCAATTGAATTTACCACAGGGTGGACTCTGAACAAGTTGTAGATACATCTCAAGGATGATTAATAGACACAAGATGCACCTGAAAGCAATTTCGAGTCTCATAGCAAAGGGTCTGAATACTTATGTAAATAAGGTATTTCTGTTTATTATCTGTTGTCATTATGGGCTATTAATGACACTCCTCTGAAACAAGATAGTCTAACCATCAGAAAAAATCCTCTTCCTTAGCCTACACCTCCCGCTGCTGCTGGCCTTCGTAAAGTCTGACGTTATGCTCCTATAGTCTGTGGTAATAGACTACACCAGCAGTCGTTATGCTCCTATAGTTTCTGGTAATAGGCTACACCAGCAGTCGTTATGCTCCTATAGTTTCTGGTAATAGACTACACCAGCAGTCGTTATGCTCCTATAGTTTCTGGTAATAGTTTCTCCTGGTAGTTTCTGGTAATAGACTACACCAGCAGTCGTTATGCTCCTGTAGTTTCTGGTAATAGGCTACACCAGCAGTCATTATGCTCCTATAGTTTCTGGTAATAACTACAACAGCAGTATAGTTTCTCTGGTAATAGTACACCAGCAGTCATTATGCTCCTATAGTTTCTGGTAATAGACTACACCAGCAGTCGTTATGCTCCTATAGTTTCTGGTAATAGACTACACCAGCAGTCGTTATGCTCCTATAGTTTCTGGTAATAGACTACAGTCGTTACAGTCTCTGATAGTCGTTATGCTCCTATGCTCCTATAGTTTCTGGTAATAGACTACACCAGCAGTTGCTCTAGTTTCTGGTCCTTCTGGCAACCTTTTCCATTTGGTGACTGTAAAAGTTTGCTGTATAGACTACACCAGCAGTCGTTATTCCTATAGTCTGTGGTAATAGTCACCAGCAGTCGTCTTGCAATTTGGTGCCAAAGTTTGCTGTATCCAATGTTTTTTTAACTGAGTCATCTTGCAATTCAAGATGGCGTAGCAGTGATGGCTGTTGTAAATGTTACGTTTTTTTTCATCATTTTTTGTATATATTGCAAAATATTCCAATCTCTTTTTCCATGTTTAAATTAAATATACCTTCCGGCATCCCGCCTCACCCAATGTGATACGGATCTGCTTATTTTTAGACTTTATAGCTAGAACCTCCATCAGCAGCTAGCCATCAGAAGCTAACCAGCTGATTAGCTACTAGCTATTTGGTCATTGTTAGTCACTGCTAGCGGCCTTTACCTTTTTAGCTCAGACACCAGCCACTTTTAGCCTGGATAATACCTGCCAGTCTGCACAGTGTAATATCAACCCTGAGCATATCAGACTGTTTTTCTCCACTACATCACCGTATTCTTGCCGTATTCCCGCTCTGGACCATTACGCCGGATAATCGCAGCTAGCTTGCTGCCACCAAGTGGCCCAGCCTCGAAGCTAGCCCTGAGCCAGGCTCATCTCCCAGCCTGCTCAGTGGACCCTATGATCAATCGGCTACACAGCTGATGCCTCCCAGACTCTTCACTAAGACGACTAGAAGCCACTACATCACCGGATTCCTGCCGTAAGCCCTGGATCTTTGCACCAGTGTGGCTATAGTGGCTAACGCCATTGTTCCGAAGCTAGCACCAGTTAGCCTCGAGCCAGGTGCATCTCCCGGCTAGCAAACAAAATTGCTCCAGCTACAGTACCTCTTTTACGAATTGGCCTGGGCCCTTTGTCAACACGGAGCCCCGCCGATCAATCACGACTGGTCTGCCGACGTAATTCTGTCCGATGTGCCCTCAACCGGCCTTTGCAGGACGTCCGTGATGCCCTTGTCCCGGAGCTAGCACCAGTTAGCCTCGAGCCAGGCGCATCTCCCGGCAGGCGTAGTAATGACTACCTAACGGCTTCACTGGTTCATATATTCCTGTTCACTGGACCCTATGATCATTTGTCTACATAGCTGATACCTGCTGGATTGTTCATTAATCACGGGTCTCCATTTTGTTTTTTGTTTATCTGTCGGCCACAGTCTCGAACTCAGGCCCTGTGTGTAGTTAACTGACCCTCTCTACCCATTCATTGCCATTTTACCTGTTGTCTTAGATGATTAACTGTTGTCTTACCCGTTGTTGTCTTAGCTAGCTCTCCCAATCAACACCTGTGATTGCTTTATGTCTTTATGTTAGGTACAACCCTAAATCCGTAAACATGGGCACCCTCATAGATATTATCCTGACCAACTTGCCCTCCAAATACACCTCTGCTGTTTTCAATCAGGATCTCAGCGATCATTGCCTGCATCCGTTATGGGTCCGCGGTCAAACGACCACCCCTCATCACTGTCAAACGCTCCCTAAAACACTTCTGCAAGCATGCCTTTCTAATCGACCAGGCCTGGGTATCCTGGAAGGATTTTGACCTCATCCCGTCAGTAGAGGATGCCTCGTTGTTCTTTAAAAATAATTTCCTCACCACCTTAAGTAAGCATGCCCCTTTCAAAAATTGTAGAACTAAGAACAGATATAGACCTTGGTTCACTCCAGACCTGACTGCCCTCGACCAGCACAAAAACATCCTGTAGCGTACTGCACTAGCATCGAATAGTCCCCGCGATATGCAACTTTTCAGAGAAGTCAGGAACCAATACACACAATCAGTTAGGAAAGCAACGGCTAGCTTTTTCAAACATACATTTTTATCCTGTAGCTCTAATTCCAAAATGTTTTGGGACACTGTAAAATCCATGGAGAATAAGAGCACCTCATCCCAGCTGCCCACTGCACTGAGGCTAGGAAACACTGTCACCACCGATAAATCCACGATAATCGAGAATTTCAACAAGCATTTCTCTACGGCTGGCCATGCTTTCCTCCTGGCTACCACAGCCAACAGCTCCACACACCCCGCAGCTACTTGCCCAAGCGTCCCCAGCTTCTCCTTCAGGTCATCTCTCAGTCTTTGCTTGGTAAAGCTCTGCCTTAACTCAGCTCACTGGTCACCATAGCAACACCCACCCGTAGCACGCGCTCCAGCAGGTTTATCTCACTGGTCATCCCCAAAGCCAACACCTCCTTTGGCCGCCTTTCCTTCCAGTTCTCTGCTGCCAATGACTGGAACGAATAGCAAAAATCGTTGAAGTTGGATACTTATTTCTCCCTCACTAACTTTAAGCATCAGCTATCTGAGCAGCTTACCGATCGCTGCAGCTGTACACAGCCCATCTGTAAATAGCCCATGCAACTGCCTACCTCATCCCCATGTTTTATTGAATTTTTTTATCTTTTGCACACCAGTATTTCTACTTGCACATCATCATCTGCACATCTATCTCTCCAGTGTCAATTTGCTAAATTGTAATTACATCGCTACTATGGCCTATTTATTGCCTTTCCACCCTACACCATTTGCAGACACTATATAGATATTTCTATTCTATTGACTGTTCCTTTGTTAATCCCACGTGTAACTCTGTTGTTTTTTGTCTCACTGCTTTGCTTTATCTTGGCCAGGTCGCAGTTGTAAATTAGAACTTGATCTCAACTGGCCTACCTGGTTAAACTATCATTATTACATCATGGCCACCTGGTTAAATAAAGGTTAAATAAATAACATTAAGAAAATAACTTTATTGACAACACCCAAATGGATACTGTCATTAATGTGGTTCTTCAATAATTAAACATCATTCTTAATACTGTAGCTGTTTAGTTAGTCACATGTTCATCTATCATCAGCTGATCCAGGAAATACTTTTCTGAATGACAGTCACATGACAAACATCAAGACATACAACAACAACCAAAGTGCTTCTTCATTCATTACTCTGGTAAAGACAGTTATGCTCCACGTTGGATCCAACATCCCTACCGTGGTCATAATGTGTAGAGAACTGTTCCTTGTTGGATAGGCTATTGTACAACACACAGAGCTATTTTCCTTCATTTGTTGTTAGGTTAAGTTATGGGCCAATTTGGCAAACCGTGTACAAACCCTCAGACAAAGAGCATTTTACTGGTTGAAGTGTTTTTTAAGTTTGAAGCGGTTGATTTGCGATGACGACACAAACATTATATTAAGCAG
>NW_025758949.1:0-4856 GCF_021184085.1 Oncorhynchus gorbuscha | reverse complement strand
AATCCTCTAGATTTGTAGAGGGAAAACAACTGGAGAAGCGGCCACAGACTGCAGGTCGCTTCGGGTAGGCGCAGGCCGTAGTCGACTGAGACACCTGCTCACACGCAGCATCTGATGAAGGCACAAAACACGACAGGACAGGGTGATACACAATCACGGCAAAAACACGACAGGACAGGGCGAAACGCAATCACAGCATGGTGAATACAATACAAGGAACCGACGGAACAGGAACGGATCACAAAGGAATAAATAGGGACTCTAATCAGGGGAAAGGATCGGGAACAGGTGTGGGAAGACTAAATGATGATTAGGGGAATAGGAACAGCTGGGAGCAGGAACGGAACGACAGAGAGAAGAGAGAGCGAGAGAGTGAGAGAGGGAGGGGAGAGAGAGGGATAGAACCAAACAAGACCAGCAGAGGGAAACGAATAGCATGGGGAGCACAGGGACAAGACATGACAATAAATGACAAACATGACAGTACCCCCACTCACCGAGCGCCTCCTGGCGCACTCGAGGAGGAATCCTGGCGGCAACGGAGGAAATCATCGATGAGCGAACGGTCCAGCACGTCCCGAGACGGAACCCAACTCCTCTCCTCAGGACCGTAACCCTCCCAATCCACTAGGTATTGGTGACCCCGTCCCCGAGAACGCATGTCCATAATCTTATGTACCTTGTAAATAGGTGCGCTCTCGACAAGGACGGGAGGGGGAGGGAAGACGAACGGGGTGCGAAGAAAGGGCTTAACACAGGAGACATGGAAGACAGGATGGACGCGACGAAGATGTCGCGGAAGAAGCAGTCGCACAGCGACAGGATTGACGACCTGGGAGACACGGAACGGACCAATGAACCGCGGAGTCAACTTACGAGAAGCTGTCGTAAGAGGAAGGTTGCGAGTGGAAAGCCACACTCTCTGGCCGCAACAATACCTTGGACTCTTAATCCTGCGTTTATTGGCGGCTCTCACCGTCTGTGCCCTGTAACGGCAAAGTGCAGACCTCACCCTCCTCCAGGTGCGCTCACAACGTTGGACAAACGCTTGAGCGGAGGGAACGCTGGACTCGGCAAGCTGGGATGAGAACAGAGGAGGCTGGTAACCCAGACTACTCTGAAACGGAGATAACCCGGTAGCAGACGAAGGAAGCGAATTGTGAGCGTATTCTGCCCAGGGGAGCTGTTCTGCCCAAGACGCAGGGTTTCTGAAAGAAAGGCTGCGTAGTATGCGACCAATCGTCTGATTGGCCCTCTCTGCTTGACCGTTAGACTGGGGATGAAACCCGGAAGAGAGACTGACGGACGCACCAATCAAGCGACAGAACTCCCTCCAAAACTGTGACGTGAATTGCGGGCCTCTGTCTGAAACGGCGTCTAACGGGAGGCCATGAATTCTGAATACATTCTCAATAATGATTTGTGCCGTCTCCTTAGCGGAAGGAAGTTTAGCGAGGGAATGAAATGTGCCGCCTTAGAGAACCTATCGACAACCGTCAGAATCACAGTCTTCCCCGCAGACAAAGGCAGACCGGTAATGAAGTCTAAGGCAATGTGAGACCATGGTCGAGAAGGAATGGGGAGCGGTCTGAGACGACCGGCAGGAGGAGAGTTACCCGACTTAGTCTGCGCGCAGTCCGAACAAGCAGCCACGAAACGGCGCGTGTCACGCTCCTGAGTCGGCCACCAAAAGCGCTGGCGAATAGACGCAAGAGTGCCTCGAACACCGGGATGACCAGCTAACTTGGCAGAGTGAGCCCACTGAAGAACAGCCAGACGAGTGGAAACAGGAACGAAAAGGAGGTTACTAGGACAAGCGCGCGGCGACGCAGTGTGCGTGAGTGCTTGCTTAACCTGTCTTTCAATTCCCCAGACTGTTAACCCGACAACACGCCCATAAGGAAGAATCCCCTCGGGATCAGTAGAAGCCACAGAAGAACTAAACAGACGGGATAAGGCATCAGGCTTGGTGTTCTTGCTACCCGGACGGTAAGAAATCACAAACTCGAAACGAGCGAAAAACAACGCCCAACGAGCTTGACGGGCATTAAGTCGTTTGGCAGAACGGATGTACTCAAGGTTCTTATGGTCTGTCCAAACGACAAAAGGAACGGTCGCCCCCTCCAACCACTGTCGCCATTCGCCTAGGGCTAAGCGGATGGCGAGCAGTTCACGGTTACCCACATCATAGTTGCGCTCAGATGGCGACAGGCGATGAGAAAAATAAGCGCAAGGATGAACCTTATCGTCAGACTGGAAGCGCTGGGATAGGATGGCTCCCACGCCTACCTCTGAAGCGTCAACCTCGACAATGAATTGTCTAGTGACGTCAGGAGTAACGAGGATAGGAGCGGACGTAAAACGTTCTTTTAGAAGATCAAAAGCTCCCTGGGCGGAACCGGACCACTTAAAACACGTCTTAACAGAAGTAAGAGCTGTGAGAGGGGCAGCAACTTGACCGAAATTACGAATGAAACGCCGATAGAAATTAGCGAAACCTAAAAAGCGCTGCAACTCGACACGTGACCTTGGAACGGGCCAATCACTGACAGCTTGGACCTTAGCGGAATCCATCTGAATGCCTTCAGCGGAAATAACGGAACCGAGAAAAGTAACGGAGGAGACATGAAAAGAGCACTTCTCAGCCTTTACGTAGAGACAATTCTCTAAAAGGCGCTGTAGAACACGTCGAACGTGCTGAACATGAATCTCGAGTGACGGAGAAAAAATCAGGATATCGTCAAGATAGACAAAAACAAAAATGTTCAGCATGTCTCTCAGAACATCATTAACTAATGCCTGAAAAACAGCTGGCGCATTGGCGAGACCGAACGGCAGAACCCGGTACTCAAAATGCCCTAACGGAGTGTTAAACGCCGTTTTCCACTCGTCCCCCTCTCTGATGCGCACGAGATGGTAAGCGTTACGAAGGTCCAACTTAGTAAAGCACCTGGCTCCCTGCAGAATCTCGAAGGCTGATGACATAAGGGAAGCGGATAACGATTCTTAACCGTTATGTCATTCAGCCCTCGATAATCCACGCAGGGGCGCAGAGTACCGTCCTTCTTTTTAACAAAAAGAACCCCGCCCCGGCCGGAGAAGAAGAAGGCACTATGGTACCGGCGTCAAGAGACACAGACAAATAATCCTCGAGAGCCTTACGTTCGGGAGCCGACAGAGAGTATAGTCTACCTCGAGGAGGAGTGGTCCCCGGAAGGAGATCAATACTACAATCATACGACCGGTGAGGAGGAAGGGAGTTGGCTCGGGACCGACTGAAGACCGTGCGCAGATCATGATATTCCTCCGGCACTCCTGTCAAATCGCCAGGTTCCTCCTGAGAAGTAGGAACAGAAGAAACGGGAGGGATGGCAGACATTAAACACTTCACATGACAAGAAACGTTCCAGGATAGGATAGAATTACTAGACCAATTAATAGAAGGATTATGACATACTAGCCAGGGATGACCCAAAACAACAGGTGTAAACGGTGAACGGAAAATCAAAAAAGAAATAGTCTCACTGTGGTTACCAGATACTGTGAGAGTTAAAGGTAGTGTCTCAAATTTGATACTGGGAAGATGACTACCATCTAAGGCAAACATGGGCGTAGGCCTGTCTAACGGTCTGAAAGGAATGTTATGTTTCCGAACCCATGCTTCGTCCATGAAACAACCCTCAGCCCCAGAGTCAATCAAAGCACTGCATGTAGCACCCGAACCGGTCAGCGTAGATGGACCGACATAGTAGTACAAGATCTAGATGAAGGGACCTGAGTAGTAGCGCTCACCAGTAGCCCTCCGCTTACTGATGGACTCTGGCCTCTTACTGGACATGAATTAACAAAATGTCCAGCAACTCCGCAATAGAGGCACAGGCGGTTGGTGATCCTCCGTTCCCTCTCCTTATTCGAGATGCGAATCCCTCCCAGCTGCATGGGCTCAGTCTCAAAGCCAGAGGAGGGAGATGGTTGCGATGCGGAGCAGGGAAACACCGTTGATGCGAGCTCTCTTCCACGAGCCCGGTGACGAAGATCTACCCGTCGTTCTATGCGGATGGCGAGAGCAATCAAAGAATCCACATCTGATGGAACCTCCCGGGAGAGAATCTCATCCTTAACCACTGCGTGGAGTCCCTCCAGAAAACGAGCGAGCAGCGCCGGCTCGTTCCACTCACTAGAGGCAGCAAGAGTGCGAAACTCAATGGAATAATCCGTTATGGACCGTTCACCTTGGCATAAGGAAGCCAGGGCCCTAGAAGCCTCCCCACCAAAAACTGAACGGTCAAAAACCCGAATCATCTCCTCTTTAAAGTTCTGGAATCTGTTAGAGCAATCAGCCCTTGCCTCCCAGATAGCTGTGCCCCATTCTCGAGCCCGGCCAGTAAGGAGTGAAATGACGTAAGCAACCCGAGCTCTCTCTCTAGAGTATGTGTGGGGTTGGAGAGAGAACACAATCTCACACTGCGTGAGAAAGGAGCGGCACTCAGTGGGCTGCCCGGAGTAGCAAGGTGGGTTATTAACCCTGGGTTCTGGAGGCTCGGCAGGCCAGGGAGTAACAGGTGGCACGAGACGTAGACTCTGGAACTGTCCAGAGAGGTCGGAAACCTGAGCGGCCAGGTTCTCCACGGCATGGCGAGCAGCAGACAATTCCTGCTCGTGTCTGCCGAGCATGGCTCCTTGGATCTCGACGGCAGTGTAACGAGCGTCTGAAGTCGCTGGGTCCATTCCTTGGTCGGTTCCTTCTGTCATGCAGGTGAAAGAGGACCCAAACGCGACTTAACAGAAACAGAGTTTATTAAAGTCCAAAACGGAATAACAGAAATCCTCTAGATTTGTAGAGGGAAAACAACTGG
>NW_025758948.1:0-4857 GCF_021184085.1 Oncorhynchus gorbuscha | reverse complement strand
TCTGTAGTTTCTAAGTCTTGCCTACAGATATGAATACATACAGTACCAGCCTGCTGATATGAATACATACAGTACCAGCCTGCTGATATGGTAGAGATGGCATAGCAGTTCAGACGTCTTTTGTCCTCGTCTTGTCGTGTCCTGTATATATATATATTTACAACTTTTTTTCACATACATTTTTTTTAATTTTCCATCAACTCATCTTCAAAACACTCTCCTGCAACCCGCCTCACCAATTTATATTTATAAATAAGTATTTACCTCAAATCTGCAATCCTCCAAGAAGCTAGCCAGAAGCTAGCCAGAATACTCCAAGAAGCTAGCCAGGAGCTAGCCAGAATACTCCAAGAAGCTAGCCAGAAGCTAATCAGAAGCTAGTTCAGAAGCTAGTTAGCTTCTTTACTGGCAAATCTTTAGTATTCAGCTAACCACGGTTTGTGGTCATCAGCTATCCTTTAGCTTGAAAATCTATCGCCAGTTTTGTACGACGCAGCGCGGCTCGGAACGGAACATACCGGACCAATTTTTCTCTCCATGTCCTTGGATTTCAACTGCTCTCTGGACATTCATTCCCGGATCTCACAAATAGCCAGCTGCTATCCGTGTGTCTATCTGCTCTCGTCGATTCCGGAGCAAACATCAATTACTCCGGAGCTGGCCAGCTCCGTAAATCACTCCTGAGCTGCAGTCACCTATCCGGACCCGTTTTACTGCCTACGCGGAGCCCCACCGGGCCTTCACAACTGGACTGCCGACGTTGTCTACCCGAAGGAGATCCGGCTGGCTCCTCCGTCGCGACGTTACCTGAACGCCCATCTGCGGCCTACTAACCGTTAGCTGTTTTACCGGCAGCTCTCAGAATAGACAATCGGACAATTTATTTATTTTTATTATTATTATTATGTTTATTCTTGGGCCTCTATAACTATATCTATTGTTTTTATTTTATTTTTGTTGTTGTGTGATTTGGACTAATTCCCTCTACCACACGGAACCCCACTAATCTACTGACGGAACGCAAGAGGTGGCTAACAACAGACCCCCTTCCTATGCTAGCTTGCTACCGATGTCCTGGCTAGCTGTCTAAATCGCCTTGACCCCGAAACCAACCACTCCACTCTCTGGACTCTTTTGATCACTCGACTAAGGATGCCTCTCCTTAATGTCAATATGTCTTGTCCATTGCTGTTCTGGTTAGTGTTTATTGGCTTATTTCACTGTAGAGCCTCTAGTCCTGCTCACTATACATTATCCAATTTATTAGTTCCACCACCCACACATGCAATGACATCTCCTGGTTTCAATGATGTTTCTAGAGACAATATCTCTCTCTTCATCACTCAATACCTAGGTTTACCTCCACTGTATTCACATCCTACCATACCTTTGTCTGTACATTATACCTTGATGCTATTTTATCGCCCCCAGAAACCTCCTTTTACTCTCTGTTCCAGACGTTATAGACGACCAATTCTTATTGCTTTTAGCCGTACCCTTATTCTTCTCCTCCTATGTTCCTCTGGCGATGTAGAGGTGAATCCAGGCCCTGCAATGCCTAGCTCCTCCTATTCCCCAGGCGCTCTCTTTGATGACTTCTGTAACCGTAATAGCCTTGGTTTCATGCATGTTAACATTAGAAGCCTCCTCCCTAAGTTTGTTTTATTCACTGCTTTAGCACACTCTGCCAACCCGGATGTTCTAGCTGTGTCTGAATCCTGGTTTAGGAAGACCACCAAAAATTCTGAAATTTTAATTCCAAATTACAACATTTTCAGACAAGATAGAACGGCCAAAGGGGGCGGTGTTGCAATCTACTGCAAAGATAGCCTGCAGAGTTATGTCCTACTATCCAGGTCTGTACCCAAACAATTTGAACTTCTACTTCTAAAAATCCACCTCTCTAAAAACAAGTCTCTCACCGTTGCCGCCTGCTATAGACCACCCTCTGCCCCCAGCTGTGCTCTGGACACCATATGTGAACTGATTGCCCCCCATCTATCTTCAGAACTCGTGCTGCTAGGCGACCTAAACTGGAACATGCTTAATACCCCAGCCATCCTACAATCTAAACTTGATGCCCTCAATCTCACTCAAATTATCAATGAACCTACCAGGTACCCCCAAAGCCTTAAACACGGGCACCCTCATAGATATCATCCTAACCAACTTCCCCTCTAAATACACCTCTGCTGTCTTCAAACAAGATCTCAACTATCACTGCCTCATTGCCTGCATCCGTAATGGGTCAGCGGTCAAACGACCTCCACTCATCACTGTAAAACGCTCCCTGAAACACTTCAGCGAGCAGGCCTTTCTAATCGACCTGGCCGGGGTATCCTGGAAGGATATTGATCTCATCCCGTCAGTAGAGGATGCCTGGATATTTTTTAAAAAATGCCTTCCTAACCATCTTAAATAAACATGCCCCATTCAAGAAATTTAGAACCAGGAACAGATATAGCCCTTGGTTCTCCCCAGACCTGACTGCCCTTAACCAACACAAAAACATCCTATGGCGTTCTGCATTAGCATCGAACAGCCCCCGTGATATGCAGCTATTCAGGGAAGCTAGAAACCGTTATACACAGGCAGTTAGAAAAGCCAAGGCTAGCTTTTTCAAGCAGAAATTTGCTTCCTGCAATACTAACTCAAAAAAGTTCTGGGACACTGTAAAGTCCATGGAGAATAAGAACACCTCCTCCCAGCTGCCCACTGCACTGAAGATAGGAAACACTGTCACCACTGATAAATCCACCATAATTGAGAATTTCAATAAGCATTTTTCTACGGCTGGCCATGCTTTCCACCTGGCTACTCCTACCCCGGTCAACAGCACTGCACCCCCAATAGCAACTCGCCCAAGCCTTCCCCATTTCTCCTTCTCCCAAATCCATTCTGCTGATGTTCTGAAAGAGCTGAAAAATCTGGACCCCTACAAATCAGCCGGGCTAGACAATCTGGACCCTTTCTTTCTCAAATTATCTGCCGAAATTGTTGCCACCCCTATTACTAGCCTGTTCAACCTCTCTTTCGTGTCATCTGAGATTCCCAAAGATTGGAAAGCAGCTGCGGTCATCCCCCTTCAAAGGGGGGACACTCTTGACCCAAACTGCTACAGACCTATATCTATCCTACCATGCCTTTCTAAGGTCTTCGAAAGCCAAGTCAACAAACAGATTACCGACCATTTCGAATCTAACCATACCTTCTCTGCTATGCAATCTGGTTTCAGAGCTGGTCATGGGTGCACCTCAGCCACGCTCAAGGTCCTAAACGATATCTTAACCGCCATCGATAAGAAACATTACTGTGCAGCCGTATTCATTGATCTGGCCAAGGCTTTCGATTCTGTCAACCACCACATCCTCATCGGCAGACTCGACAGCCTTGGTTTCTCAAATGATTGCCTGCCTGGTTCACCAACTACTTCTCTGATAGAGTTCAGTGTGTCAAATCGGAGGGTCTGCTGTCCGGACCTCTGGCAGTCTCTATGGGGTGCCACAGGGTTCAATTCTTGGACCGACTCTCTTCTCTGTATACATCAATGAGGTCGCTCTTGCTGCTGGTGAGTCCCTGATCCACCTCTACGCAGACGACACCATTCTGTATACTTCCGGCCCTTCTTTGGACACTGTGTTAA
The DNA here is from genome assembly GCF_021184085.1 of Oncorhynchus gorbuscha. Lineage (NCBI taxonomy): Eukaryota > Metazoa > Chordata > Actinopteri > Salmoniformes > Salmonidae > Oncorhynchus > Oncorhynchus gorbuscha. The sequence goes on along the minus strand of NW_025758948.1, from coordinate 1,214 downwards.
CAACCCTCCAGGCAAGCTTCAATGCTATACAACTCTCCTTCCGTGGCCTCCAATTGCTCTTAAATACAAGTAAAACTAAATCCATGCTCTTCAACCGATCGCTACCTGCACCTACCCGCCTGTCCAACATCACTACTCTGGACGGCTCTGACTTAGAATACGTGGACAACTACAAATACTTAGGTGTCTGGTTAGACTGTAAACTCTCCTTCCAGACCCATATCAAACATCTCCAATCCAAAGTTAAATCTAGAATTGGCTTCCTATTTCGCAACAAAGCATCCTTCACTCATGCTGCCAAACATACCCTTGTAAAACTGACCATCCTACCAATCCTCGACTTTGGCGATGTCATTTACAAAATAGCCTCCAATACCCTACTCAACAAATTGATGCAGTCTATCACAGTGCAATCCGTTTTGTCACCAAAGCCCCATATACTACCCACCATTGCGACCTGTACGCTCTCGTTGGCTGGCCCTAAAGCTCATACTCGTCGCCAAACCCACTGGCTCCATGTCATCTACAAGACCCTGCTAGGTAAAGTCCCCCTTATCTCAGCTCGCTGGTCACTATAGCATCTCCCACCTGTAGCACTCGCTCCAGCAGGTATATCTCTCTGGTCACCCCCAAAACCAATTCTTTCTTTGGCCGCCTCTCCTTCCAGTTCTCTGCTACCAGTGACTGGAACGAACTGCAAAAATCTCTGAAACTGGAAACACTTCTCTCCCTCACTAGCTTTAAGCACCAACTGTCAGAGCATCTTACAGATTACTGCACCTGCACATAGCCCACCTATAATTTAGCCCAAACAACTACCTCTTTCCCAACTGTATTTTATTTATTTATTTATTTTGCTCCTTTGCACCCCATTATTTTTATGTCTACTTTGCACATTCTTCCATTACAAAACTACCATTCCAGTGTTTTACTTGCTATATTGTATTTACTTTGCCACCATGGCCTTTTTTGCCTTTACCTCCCTTCTCACCTCATTTGCTCACATTGTATATAGACTTGTTTATACTGTATTATTGACTGTATGTTTGTTTTACTCCATGTGTAACTCTGTGTCGTTGTATCTGTCGAACTGCTTTGCTTTATCTTGGCCAGTCCAGGTAAATGAGAACTTGTTCTCAACTTGCCTACCTGTTAAATAAAGGTGAAATAAAAAAAATAAAAAAATAAATAAATATGAATACATACAGTACCAG
>NW_025758947.1:0-4857 GCF_021184085.1 Oncorhynchus gorbuscha | reverse complement strand
TTGAGTCAGCCAAACAACCCAGCAGGTTGGGTCAGCCAAACAACCCAGCAGGGTTGAGTCAGCCAAACATCCCAGCAGTTGAGTCAGCCAAACAACCCAGCAGGGTTGAGTCAGCCAAACATCCCAGCAGTTGAGTCAGCCAAACAACCCAGCAGGGTTGGGTCAGCCAAACAACCCAGCAGTTGAGTCAGCCAAACAACCCAGCAGGGTTGAGTCAGCCAAACAACCCAGCAGTTGAGTCAGCCAAACAACCCAGCAGGGTTGGGTCAGCCAAACAACCCAGCAGGGTTGGGTCAGCCAAACAACCCAGCAGTTGAGTCAGCCAAACAACCCAGCAGTTGAGTCAGCCAAACAACCCAGCAGTTGAGTCAGCCAAACAACCCAGCAGTTGAGTCAGCCAAACAACCCAGCAGTTGAGTCAGCCAAACAACCCAGCAGTTGAGTCAGCCAAACAACCCAGCAGTTGAGTCAGCCAAACAACCCAGCAGTTGAGTCAGCCAAACAACCCAGCAGTTGAGTCAGCCAAACAACCCAGCAGTTGAGTCAGCCAAACAACCCAGCAGGGTTGGGTCAGCCAAACAACCCAGCAGGGTTGAGTCAGCCAAACAACCCAGCAGGGTTGGGTCAGCCAAACAACCCAGCAGTTGAGTCAGCCAAACAACCCAGCAGGGTTGGGTCAGCCAAACAACCCAGCAGTTGAGTCAGCCAAACAACCCAGCAGTTGAGTCAGCCAAACAACCCAGCAGTTGAGTCAGCCAAACAACCCAGCAGTTGAGTCAGCCAAACAACCCAGCAGTTGAGTCAGCCAAACAACCCAGCAGTTGAGTCAGCCAAACAACCCAGCAGTTGAGTCAGCCAAACAACCCAGCAGGGTTGGGTCAGCCAAACAACCCAGCAGTTGAGTCAGCCAAACAACCCAGCAGTTGAGTCAGCCAAACAACCCAGCAGTTGAGTCAGCCAAACAACCCAGCAGTTGAGTCAGCCAAACAACCCAGCAGTTGAGTCAGCCAAACAACCCAGCAGGGTTGAGTCAGCCAAACATCCCAGCAGTTGAGTCAGCCAAACAACCCAGCAGTTGAGTCAGCCAAACAACCCAGCAGTTGAGTCAGCCAAACAACCCAGCAGTTGAGTCAGCCAAACAACCCAGCAGTTGAGTCAGCCAAACAACCCAGCAGTTGAGTCAGCCAAACAACCCAGCAGGGTTGGGTCTGCCAAACAACCCAGCAGTTTTTAGAGTGTAAGAGAAAGGGTAAGTGGTGTTGAGAGAGGGGGGTGAACTGGGGTCAGATATAGGGTGAGGAAATGGGAGGAGGGAAGACGGTGAGATGGAAGGAGGGGGTCAGACATAGGACAACACAGAGAGAGAGAATGTTTGCTCAGCGATGTGGAACTGTCACAACTGAATTATTTAGTCGCCATGCAGCCACCGTTCTGTTACTAGACTCTGATGCAATGCAGTCATATAACCTACTTAAGGGCTACGTAAAGCCTACATAGTGCTTTAATGTGTCTCACTTTGATCACATTAGAGAAGTTACTCACTGTTATCAAAGACTGGGGAATTACAGATTTTCCTCTTAAGTCTGTCTCTGTGTGTGTGTGTGTGTGTGTGTGTGTGTGTGTGTGTGTGTGTGTGTGTGTGTGTGTGTGTGTGTGTGTGTGTGTGTGTGTGTGTGTGTGTGTGTGTGTGTGTGTGTGTGTGTGTGTGTGTGTGTGTGTGTGTGTGTGTGTGTGTGTGTGTGTGTGTGTGTGCCAACTGTGTAAAATAAAATAATAGCATCATTGATGTTTAAACTGTAGCAGCTATTGATGTTTAAACTTTCAGCACTACAGTATTTTCTTCCATAGTGCTGAAATCCTCCTTCCTATAAACAGTAGTACAACAGTGAGCCATTAGCACACCACCCTGCATTCCACTGCTGTCTTGCTTCTTGAGCTAAGCAGCGTTGGTCCTGGTTGGTTCCTGGAAGCGAGACCAGATGCTCCTGGAAGTGGTGTTGGAGGGCCAGTAAGAGGAACTCATTCCTCTGGTCAACAACAAAGCTATTCCAGGGCAGTGACTGGGGACATTACCCTGTGTATGGTGGTGTCTTTCAGATGGGATGTTAAACGGGTGTTCTGACACTCTGTGGTCACTAAAACTCACGGCACTTATAGTCCAGGCTAAATTCCCATACCATCACGGTCACCTAATCATCCCCAGCTTCCAATTGGCTCATTCGTCCCCCTCTTCTCCCCTGTAACTATTCCCCAGGTTGTTGCTGGAAATGAGAATGTGTTGTCAGTCAACTGACCTGGTCAAATAAGAGTCTGGGTACTGGAGTGTTGCTCCTAGCCAGTGTTCAGTCTTCACTCCCATGCTAGTCTGTCTCTTCATGTTACATCAGCTGTTACAACACACACACAGACTCAGACCGCATCACCCTCTCAACCATCCTCCGGCCATGGTGTCAATGTCAGACTGGCATCTGGTAAACACACATACACACACGGACATAAACACACAGATCCCGTTCAATTACATGGACACTCACAGACATACACACATGGACATAAACACACAGATCCCGTTCAATTACATGGACACTCACAGACATACACACACGGACATAAACACACGGACGGACGGGATGCAAGTTTGCACACAGATGCAAACACAAACAAATACTGACAAGTGTGTATGTGCACGCACAAACACACACACACAAACACACACACACTAACAGGATAATGAGTCTCCAATTAGGAGCAGTGCTGATCTGTCCAGACCCATCCAGTCATACCAGCCCCTTAAGCCAGCATTACTCAGGCCTGGTCACACACTCCAGAGTTCAGTAAGGCCAGCATTACTCAGGCCTGGTCACACACTCCAGAGTTCAGTAAGGCCAGCATTACTCAGGCCTGGTCACACACTCCAGAGTTCAGTAAGGCCAGCATTACTCAGGCCTGGTCACACACTCCAGAGTTCAGTAAGGCCAGCATTACTCAGGCCTGGTCACACACTCCAGAGTTCAGTAAGGCCAGCATTACTCAGGCCTGGTCACACACTCCAGAGTTCAGTAAGGCCAGCATTACTCAGGCCTGGTCACACACTCCAGAGTTCAGTAAGGCCAGCATTACTCCAGGCCTGGTCACACACTCCAGAGTTCAGTAAGGCCAGCATTACTCAGGCCTGGTCACACACTCCAGAGTTCAGTAAGGCCAGCATTACTCAGGCCTGGTCACACACTCCAGAGTTCAGTAAGGCCAGCATTACTCAGGCCTGGTCACACACTCCAGAGTTCAGTAAGGCCAGCATTACTCAGGCCTGGTCACACACTCCAGAGTTCAGTAAGGCCAGCATTACTCAGGCCTGGTCACACACTCCAGAGTTCAGTAAGGCCAGCATTACTCAGGCCTGGTCACACACTCCAGAGTTCAGTAAGGCCAGCATTACTCAGGCCTGGTCACACACTCCAGAGTTCAGTAAGGCCAGCATTACTCAGGCCTGGTCACACACTCCAGAGTTCAGTAAGGCCAGCATTACTCAGGCCTGGTCACACACTCCAGAGTTCAGTAAGGCCAGCATTACTCAGGCCTGGTCACACACTCCAGAGTTCAGTAAGGCCAGCATTACTCAGGCCTGGTCACACACTCCAGAGTTCAGTAAGGCCAGCATTACTCAGGCCTGGTCACACACTCCAGAGTTCAGTAAGGCCAGCATTACTCAGGCCTGGTCACACACTCCAGAGTTCAGTAAGGCCAGCATTACTCAGGCCTGGTCACACACTCCAGAGTTCAGTAAGGCCAGCATTACTCAGGCCTGGTCACACACTCCAGAGTTCAGTAAGGCCAGCATTACTCAGGCCTGGTCACACACTCCAGAGTTCAGTAAGGCCAGCATTACTCAGGCCTGGTCACACACTCCAGAGTTCAGTAAGGCCAGCATTACTCAGGCCTGGTCACACACTCCAGAGTTCAGTAAGGCCAGCATTACTCAGGCCTGGTCACACACTCCAGAGTTCAGTAAGGCCAGCATTACTCAGGCCTGGTCACACACTCCAGAGTTCAGTAAGGCCAGCATTACTCAGGCCTGGTCACACACTCCAGAGTTCAGTAAGGCCAGCATTACTCAGGCCTGGTCACACACTCCAGAGTTCAGTAAGGCCAGCATTACTCAGGCCTGGTCACACACTCCAGAGTTCAGTAAGGCCAGCATTACTCAGGCCTGGTCACACACTCCAGAGTTCAGTAAGGCCAGCATTACTCAGGCCTGGTCACACACTCCAGAGTTCAGTAAGGCCAGCATTACTCAGGCCTGGTCACACACTCCAGAGTTCAGTAAGGCCAGCATTACTCAGGCCTGGTCACACACTCCAGAGTTCAGTAAGGCCAGCATTACTCAGGCCTGGTCACACACTCCAGAGTTCAGTAAGGCCAGCATTACTCAGGGCCTGGTCACACACTCCAGAGTTCAGTAAGGCCAGCATTACTCAGGCCTGGTCACACACTCCAGAGTTCAGTAAGGCCAGCATTACTCAGGCCTGGTCACACACTCCAGAGTTCAGTAAGGCCAGCATTACTCCAGGCCTGGTCACACACTCCAGAGTTCAGTAAGGCCAGCATTACTCAGGCCTGGTCACACACTCCCAGAGTTCAGTAAGGCCAGCATTACTCAGGCCTGGTCACACACTCCAGAGTTCAGTAAGGCCAGCATTACTCGGGACCTGGTCACACACTCCAGGGTTCAGATGAAGGCCAGCATTACTCAGGCCTGGTCACACACTCCAGAGTTCAGTAAGGCCAGCATTACTCAGGCCTGGTCACACACTCCAGAGTTCAGTAAGGCCAGCATTACTCAGGCCTGGTCACACACTC
>NW_025758946.1:0-4859 GCF_021184085.1 Oncorhynchus gorbuscha | reverse complement strand
AGGGCACGAAGAACGTCACACAGCATGTGTTGTGTCTTCATTTTAAGAATAATTTATTCTAATGTGGATTCTGCAGAACATTATCAGAAAATGAAAAACATTATCAGAGCACAAACATTATCACTTATGCATATGGTGCATTGGGGCCACAAATAGCGGGCATCTCGCAGTCTGATTCACAATCAAGGCTCCAAGATCTAACACAGGCCTCTTTACCAGACAACAACAGCTTTTATATTGTCTGCAGCCAGCCAGTCAGAACGCCACAGCCATGCCTTGGACTTAAGAGAGAGAATACATGGGCTTTATTTTAACATTGGCCATATGACTGATATCAGTAAAATGGGAATATTGGATTTAATATTTGGAGGTGCTTTGTTATGAGAGAATGTGATCATAATACTGTGATTCATACATCACAAGATGTAAGTTATGTCTCCACAAGGCAAAGTGCTTTACCTTGTGGCACACTTAGTCTGAATGTGTACTGGCCAGTCCGACAATGTCTTGGCCAGCCTGACAGTGTATTGACCAGTATGAGAGCGTCTTGACCAGTCTGACAGTGTCTTGGCCAAGCTGACAGGATCCTGGCCAAACTGACAGTGTTGTGGCCAATCTGACAAAATATTGGACAGGCTGACAGTGTACTGACCAGTCTGACAGCGTCTTGGCCAATCTACCAGGATGTTGACCAGTCTGACAGTGTCTTGACCAGTCTGAGAGAGTCTTGTCCAATCTGACAGTGTCCAGGCCAGTCTGACTGTGTCTTTGCCAGTCTGACAGTGTATTGGCCAGTCTTGGTCAGTTTGATTTGTCCAGGCCAGTTTGACAGTGTCTTGGCCAGTCGGACAGTGTCTTGACCAGTCGGACAGTGTCTTGACCAGTCGGACAGTGTCTTGACCAGTCCGACTGGATAGTCTGACAGTATAGTGGCCAGTCTGACAAGTCCAGGCCAGTCTGACAGTACTTAGGCCAGTCTGACAGTGTCCTGGCCAGTCTGAGAGTGTATTGGCCAGTCTGACAGTGTCTTGGCCAGTCTGTACGTGTCTTGGATAGTAATGACAGTGTCCTTGACAATCTGACTGTGTCCTGGCAAGTCTGAGAGGATGTTGGCCAGACTGACAGGGTACTGGCCAGTCTGTCAGTATGTTGGCCAGTCTGACAGTGCCTTGGATAATCTGACAGTGTCTTCACCAGTCTGAAAATGTATATCTGGAGGTGATTTGTTATGAGAGAATGTAAGCATATTACTGTGACTGATGCATCACAAGATGTAAGTCATGTCTCCACAAGTGCTTAAGTGCTTTAACTTTTAGCACACTTAGTCTGAATGTTTATTGGCCAGTCTGACAGTGTATTGACCAGTCTGAGAGTGTCTTGGCCAGTCTGACAGTGTCTTGGCCAAGCTGACAGGATATTGGACAGTCTGAGAGTGTCTTGACCAGTCTGACAGTGTCTTGGCCAATTTGACAGTGTCCTGACCAGTCTGACAATGTATTGGCCAATCTGACAGGATGTTGACAGTGTCCTGGTCAAAGTGACAGTGTATAGGCTAGTCTGACTGTGTCGTGGTCAGTCTGACAGGTCTAGGCCAGTCTGAAAGTACCTAGGCCAGTCTGACAGTGTCCTGGCCAGTTTGACAGTGTCCTTGCAAAATTGACAGTATATAGGCCAGTCTGACAGGGTCGTTGCCAGTCTGACAAGTCCAGGCCTGTCTGACAGTGTCATGGCCAGTCTGACAGTGTCGCACCCAGTCTTATAGTGTCCTGGCCAGTTTGACAGTGTCCTGGTCAAATTGGCCAGGTCAAATTGGCCAGTGTCCTGGCCAGTCTGACAGGATGTTGGCCAGTTTGACAGTATCTTGACCAGTCTGACAGAGTCTGGCCAGTCTAAAGGGTCTTGGCCAGTCTAACAAGTCCAGGCCAGTCTGACAGTGTCTTGACCAGTTCGACTGTGTCATGACCAGTCTGACAGTCTTGGCCAGTCTGAAAGTTTCTTGGCCAGACTGGCAGTGTCCTGGCGAGTTTGAAAGTGTCCTGGCCAGTCTTACAGTGTCTTGGCCAGTCTGACAGTGTATAGCTGTTATACACTATGCGTTCAATCTTAACAGCCATCCCTTCAACATGGTCTCTTTTATTAGCTGTACAACACATGCTCGTGAACACTGTACTATCACTACCTATTCATTATGGTAGTGGATATGAGGTGATGACTAGGATCACTGTCATTCTGTCCATCATGTCTGGATCCTGATTGACATAGAGGAAACAGGGATCATTTGACAACAGTCTGGGTCTTGTGGATGTTTAGCCTACTGTGAGCTCTGTACGGGCCCCTGGGCTAAAGTGGCAGTCATTTGCAAGGCAGATGGCAGAATGTGTTTGACTCGTGCTTCCGATTAGTAACAGGAGGCTTAATTTACAGTGTGCTACAGGGCAACAATTAACTCTACTTATTTATTAACTTCATACAGTAGCAGATCAAGTTTAGAAGGAATCAAATGGTATTTCAAAGTTTTAGTATCACGATGAAGGAAAAAGGAAATGGTACACTGCTCTTGATAGTATCACTGATCTTTAATAGGCTTACGTTTCGGCATCACGGCCTTCGTCAGAGCTTTTGTGAGTTTTTTTAATTAGCAGCCTTATGTAGACCTCGCCCACCCACATCCGTTCCACGCATCGAAAGGGGTTGGAGGCGAAGGAAAAACAAATAAGTGCAACCAAATTTAACATAATGCATTTCATAAATATTCAAATAAAGTGTGTAAATAAGACGTAATAAGGTAGAAATGTCAGGCTTTAGGTCATTAAAATGTACTGCGACTGGATAATCCCTGTCGTTTCACCTGATTTAGCTTTTTATTGTTCACTGATTCTCTGTATGAGAGAACCAGAGGTTTTACCTACATAGTACAGCCCACGTGACATTTAATCATGTAAATAACATGGGTGGTGGAACATGTAATAATGTCATTTATTTGGAACCATTTTCCTGTATGTGGATGACAGAAATGTTCACACCTACCTTTAGATTGTGTGACATAGAGAAAGTTAAGATATCAGACAGGGGAGGTGATATTAATAATACTCTGTGTAAAAGAGAATATTTTGGGATTTTCACCCTCCAGACATTATGTCCTAATGATAAAACGCCTATGTATGTTATGTTGTGAATTTGAACATTAATTCTGCCCCTATTTAAGATTACTCTGAAGTGTTTCAGACGATGTACTCAATGATTAATAGAAAACTCTTTGGTTTTACAGATGTGTTTAACACGTCTAATTTACACACTTTATTCAAATATTTATGAAACACATACTGTTATATTTGGTAGCACTTATTTATTTTTCCTTCTTAGATGCTTCAACCCCTTTCGAGCTGTACATAAGGATGCTAATTTTAAAAACTCACAAATGCTCTGATGAAGGCCGTGAGGTCGATACGTAAGCAATATTATGAACTGTTACCATGCACCTGCAAAAAGATTGCTCAGATGTGCGAGTGCATTTTGAATTTGAAAGTTATAGTATCAGAAATTGTTACTTTTGTTGTTGCTGCACTTCAGGCTACATACTAGCGTTGTTTTAAGGGGTTTCATTCAGAGTTATTCAACTTTAATATTCTTTTCACTGATGTTCTTGCCCCTGTGGTCAAAGATATGTAGGAAAAACAAGACTGGAGTCACAGAAAGGTTATCTGGGTTCTAATTATCCTACTGCCTTCTTTCATCTGAACCCTGGAAGCCAGATAGCTCAACTGGCTTCTCTTCGCCCACCAAAACAACCTCATTCATTAAAGGTCCAATTTAGTCATTTTTTATCTCAATGTCACCAGGAAGGCCAAAACTCCATCACACTAACACCAGCTGAAATCTCAGGCAGTCTATTGAAACTGCTCTTACACTAAAAGGGCATTATCAATCATCATTATCAGTCTTATTCCAACCTAATAATGTGGACATAACTGTACATATAAAACATAGGCAATCACATGTTTGACTGCATTGGGCCTTAACACCCCAACAGCACCCTAAGAAATAGAACAGAATCTCCTCCCAGCTGAAATAGTACATTTGGAGATATGGAAATGATAATGACGTATTATAGCCCCGTGTCCCAAACAAACACTGTAAGTCACTTTTACAACACCTAATTAAGCCTCATATGAGTTCCTTAAGCATGTATGTATAATTATTCTGAATCAAACCGCACTGGTTGACAGTGCATTGGCTCCAGTAGAAGGGAGGGTAGGGAGTGTGACTCTTTTTTGGGTGGAATTTATGGAGTGGGAGAATGCAACACGGAGGTGCTGGAGACGATCCTATGGGAGTATGTGAAAGTGTATGCAAATGAACCATCTGGATTGTTTGAACTGCCTGGGTGTTGGGGAATAAGATGTCTCTGCTCCGGAGCACAATCTACTGCTTTACTTGTCACCCCTTGTATGTTCTATAGAAATAAGAGCGTGTTCAGTCCCAAATGACATGATAGTGTGACCGAGAGGTCTAAGGTATTGGATTAAGCCTCCAGTCTCTTCCGGGGCGTGGGTTTGAATCCCACCACTGTCAATATGCTTTGGGCTCACGAGTGGCACACCGGTCTAAGACTCACTACAGACACTGGTTTGATTCTGGACTTTATCACATCTGGCCATGATTGGGAGTCCCATAGTGCTGAGCACAATTGTCCCAGCGCCGTCCAGTTCAGGGTTTGGACGGGGTAGGCCGTCATTGTAAATAAAAATGTGTTTTTAACTGACTTGCCTAGCTAAATCAAATTTAAAAAATGGCACCCTATTCTCTATATAGTGCACTACTTTTGACCAGAGCCACATAGGGAAAAGGGTGCCATTTGG
>NW_025758945.1:0-4859 GCF_021184085.1 Oncorhynchus gorbuscha | reverse complement strand
ATACACCCTTCTGTTCTCTCTCTGCTTTGTAGCTATAAACCCTTCTGCTCTCTCTCTGCTCTGTAGCTATAAACCCTTCTGTTCTCTCTCTGCTCTGTAGCTATACACCCTTCTGTTCTCTCTCTGCTCTGTAGCTATAAACCCTTCTGTTCTCTCTCTGCTCTGTAGCTATAAACCCTTCTGCTCTGTAGCTATAAACCCTTCTGTTCTCTCTCTGCTCTGTAGCTATAAACCCTTCTGTTCTCTCTCTGCTCTGTAGCTAAACCCTACTGCTCTCTTTCTGCTCTGTAGCTATAAACCCTTCTGTTCTCTCTCTGCTCTGTAGCTATAAACCCTTCTGTTCTCTCTCTGCTCTGTAGCTATAAACCCTTCTGTTCTCTCTCTGCTCTGTAGCTATAAACCCTTCTGTTCTCTCTCTGCTCTGTAGCTATAAACCCTTCTGTTCTCTCTCTGCTCTGTAGCTATAAACCCTTCTGCTCTCTCTCTGCTCTGTAGCTATAAACCCTTCTGCTCTCTCTCTGCTCTGTAGCTACAAACCCTTCTGCTCTCTCTCTGCTCTGTAGCTAAACCCTTCTGCTCTCTCTCTGCTCTGTAGCTATAAACCCCTCTGTTCTCTCTCTGCTCTGTAGCTATAAACCCTTCTGTTCTCTCTCTGCTCTGTAGCTATAAACCCTTCTGTTCTCTCTCTGCTCTGTAGCTATAAACCCTTCTGTTCTCTCTCTGCTCTGTAGCTATACACCCTTCTGTTCTCTCTCTGCTCTGTAGCTATAAACCCTTCTGTTCTCTCTCTGCTCTGTAGCTGTAAACCCTTCTGTTCTCTCTCTGCTCTGTAGCTATAAACCCTTCTGTTCTCTCTCTGCTCTGTAGCTATAAACCCTTCTGTTCTCTCTCTGCTCTGTAGCTATAAACCCTTCTGCTCTCTCTCTGCTCTGTAGCTATAAACCCTTCTGTTCTCTCTCTGCTCTGTAGCTATAAACCCTTCTGCTTTCTCTCTGCTCTGTAGCTGAGCCCTTCTGCTCTGCTGTGGTGTGTGCTGGCGTCAGAGCGCTCAGTACCTCCCTCGCTCGCTCAATCACTCACTGCTCCTACCGCAGTGGCAGCCCCCCCCTCCGCTCTGTCCTCCTTCTCTCACACACAATGCGGCTCAGCAGCACACAGCCTGGGCTCTTACTCTCCTCATTCATCACCGGTATGGTCGCTCTGTTCTGCTCTTTACCACAGTCGCTGATATAGACTCACCGAGCTACCGCCCAGCCGCTTTCTCACCTTCTCTCTCTCTCTCTCTCTCTCTCTCTCTCTCTCTCTCTCTCTCTCTCTCTCTCTCTCTCTCTCTCCCCCTCTCTCCCCTCTCTCTCTCTCTCTCTCTCTCTCTCTCTCTCTCTCTCTCTCTCTCTCTCTCTCTCTCTCTCTCTCTCTCTCTCTCCAGAAGGAGTAATGGAGTGGACCACCATGTAGACAGTCAGCAGCCAGAGACAGAAGAGAAGCTAGAAGCTGCAGAATGGGAACATAACCTCTGGAGCGGCTCCTGCCATGAAAAGAAGCGCACTAAGAACAGAAGGGATGTTATTATCGTGTGGACGGTCCTCTGCTCCTCTCGCTGGTCTAACTTGCTTCTCTTAGTGTTCTCCTGGATGGTCGTGTGGTTATACGGTATTTTCTCCACGTCGCTCATTTATTAAGGGAACTGTCTGTATCTCAAACCGAGGATTTAGATGTTTCGCCCTCTGTCTGTCCGCGGGTGCTGCAGCATCACAGCTCTTTCTCTCTCTCTCTGACCTAGAGATCTATCTTCTGGTTTCTCCGGTATCAACGGGCACATTCCAGTGTCATTCATCCCTCTCTCTCTCTCTCTCTCTCTGTCTCTCTCTGTCTCTCTCTGTCTCTCTGTCTCTCTCTCTCTCTCTCTCTCTCTCTCTCTCTCTCTCTCTCTCTCTCTCTCTCTCTCTCGCTTTCTCTTTCCCTTTCTTTATTTTTAAGAATCTCTCTTTCTCTCAACCTACACGACTCATTGAGTTTTGTTTCTGCGTCAAGATACTGAGCAGCTAGTCAAGTCACCATGGGGGACCTGAGGAACAGTGATTATTACGCTAAGAACCAAGGAAACGATGTCAGCAGTAACCACGAGGGGGGCTTTGGGGTCTCGGTCATGGAGCTGCGCGACCTCATGGAGCTGAGAGGCAGCGAGGCGGTGGTTAAGATCCAGGAGGAGTACGGGGACATGGACGGGCTCTGTCAAAGGCTCAGAACATCACCCACAGAAGGTGAGTCACACGACTTCACACCGGCCTCCGGGCTCTCTCACTCTATGTGTGTGTGTTTTAATGGCTGTGTGTGTTTTAATGGCTGTGTGTGTGTGTGTGTGTGTGTGTGTGTGTGTGTGTGTGTGTGTGTGTGTGTGTGTGTGTGTGTGTGTGTGTGTGTGTGTGTGTGTGTGTGTGTGTGTGTGTGTGTGTGTGTGTGTGTGTGTGTGTGTGTGTGTGTGTGTGTGTGTGTGTGTGTGTGTGGGTGGGGGTGGGTGTCAAACCCAGCAAGTGTTAAAGAGGTGTTTTGTAACACTGGAGAATATGATATTCCCATATGATGCAGTGCATGACATGTATGAGTTAGAATTAGGTCACTTACACAATGTCTATGATTAAAACGCTATGTCTATGATTAAAACGCTGTCTACGACTAAAATGCAATGTCTACGATTAAAACACTATGTCTACGATTAAAACACTATGTCTACGATTAAAACGCTATGTCTACGACTAAAATGCAATGTCTACGATTAAAACACTATGTCTACGATTAAAACACTATGTCTACGATTAAAACACAATGTTATATGGAGTATATCATTTCTGTAACTAGAAGCACAGATCCCAGAAAAGCGTTTGAAAAGCCTAAAGATACAGATATTTAAAGATGTCTTAAAACACAGTACAGCATATCCATCCACTACTGGCATGATGTGTACGACACCATGAGCACTTAAAACACACATTTGAATGACAGTAATGAAATGCCTCCGTGCTGTGGTTAACCCTTGCCTGGTGACCTCCGTGCTGTGGTTAACCCCTTGCCTGGCGACCTCCATGCTGTGGTTAACCCCTTGCCTGGTGACCTCCGTGCTGTGGTTAGCCCTTGCCTGGCGACCTCCGTGCTGTGGTTAACCCCTTGCCTGGCGACCTCCGTGCTGTGGTTAACCCCTTGCCTGGCGACCTCCGTGCTGTGGTTAACCCCTTGCCTGGCGACCTCCGTGCTGTGGTTAACCCCTTGCCTGGCGACCTCCGTGCTGTGGTTAGCCCCTTGCCTGATGACTCAAACTGAATTGTCCTCTGCCGCATGTTCGCTACGTTCTTCAGTCTGAGACTGACATCGTCGGTTGTTTGTGGTGAAGTCAAAAAGAGGGTTGTTGTACAAAACAAAGTCATCAGTATCAGAGCCAATGACGAATTTTCAAAAACACTGCTATACCCAAGTGTGTTCTGGCTCTTGGCCAAACACCACGGTTTCTGGGACCAATCAGACGGTCTAGAAATCATAAGGGACGGATCAGATCCAGACTCATTATGGAGAGAAGAAACTAATGTCCGTCGGCGTAGCATAACGTTTGGCCGGAGCAAGGACTCTGGGTGGAGAGAAGAAACTAATGGCCGTCGGCGTAGCATAACGTTTGGCCGGAGCAAGGACTCTGGGTGGAGAGAAGAAACTAATGGCCGTCGGCGTAGCATAACGCTTGGCCGGAGCAAGGACTCTGGGTGGAGAGAAGAAACTAATGTCCGTCGGGCGTAGCATAACGTTTGGCCGGAGCAAGGACTCTGGGTGGAGAGAAGAAACTAATGTCCGTCGGCGTAGGCATAACGTTTGGCCGGAGCAAGGACTCTGGGTGGAGAGAAGAAACTAATGTCCGTCGGCGTAGCATAACGTTTGGCCGGAGCAAGGACTCTGGGTGGAGAGAAGAAACTAATGGCCGTCGGCGTAGCATAACGTTTGGCCGGAGCAAGGACTCTGGGTGGAGAGAAGAAACTAATGGCCGTCGGCGTAGCATAACGTTTGGCCGGAGCAAGGACTCTGGGTGGCCAGGCATGTCACTGCCCCCTGTTAGTGAGCAAGGAGTTTGGGTGGCCAGGCATGTCACTGCCCCATGTTAGTGAGCAAGGACTCTGGGTGGCCAGGCATGTCCCTGCCCCCTGTTAGTGAGCAAGGAGTTTGGGTGGCCAGGCATGTCACTGCCCCATGTTAGTGAGCAAGGACTCTGGGTGGCCAGGCATGTCCCTGCCCCCTGTTAGTGAGCAAGGACTCTGGGTGGCCAGGCATGTCACTGCCCCTTGTTAGTGAGCAAGGACTCTGGGTGGCCAGGCATGTCCCTGCCCCTTGTTAGTGAGCAAGGACTCTGGGTGGCCAGGCATGTCACTGCCCCTTGTTAGTGAGCAAGGACTCTGGGTGGCCAGGCATGTCCCTGCCCCTTGTTAGTGAGCAAGGACTCTGGGTGGCCAGACATGTCCCTGCCCCCTGTTAGTGAGCAAGGAGTCTGGGTGGCTTTGCCCCTGTTAGTGTGCAGTGACATTGCTTCGTTAGACATTTCCAGAGCCAGCCACTTCCTCTCTCTCTCCGTCTTCTAAATTCAATTCAAAGGACTTTATTGGCATGGGAAACATATGCTTAAATTGTTTATTTTACCTTTATTTAACTAGGCAAGTCAGTTAATTAAGAACAAATTCTTATTTTCAATGATGGCCTAGGAACAGTGGGTTAACTGCCTGTTCAGGGGCAGAACGACAAATTTGTACCTTGTCAGCTCGGGATTTGAACTTTCAACCTTTCTGTTCCTACACTCTAACCACTAGGCTACGCTGCCGCCTCCCACACAT
>NW_025758944.1:0-4861 GCF_021184085.1 Oncorhynchus gorbuscha | reverse complement strand
TGTCATGTTTGTCATTTATTATCATGTCTTGTCCCTGTGCTCCCCATTCTATTCGTTTCCCTCTGCTGGTCTTATTAGGTCCTTTCCCTCTTTCTATCCCTCTCTCTCCCCCTCCCTCTCTCACTCTCTCGCTCTCTCTTCTCTCTATCGTTCCGTTCCTGCTCCCAGCTGTTCCTATTCCCCTAATCATCATTTAGTCTTCCCACACCTGTTCCCGATCCTTTCCCCTGATTGGAGTCCCTATTTATTCCTTTGTGTTCCGTTCCTGTCCTGTCGGTTCCTTGTTTAGTATTCACCATGCTGTGATTGCGTTTCGCCCTGTCCTGTCGTGTTTTTGCTGTGATTGTGTATCGCCCTGTCCTGTCGTGTTTTTTGCCTTCATCAGATGCTGCGTGTGAGCAGGTGTCTCTGTCTACTACGGCCTGCGCCTACCCGAAGCGACCTGCAGTCTGTGGCCGCTTCTCCAGTTATTCCCCTCTACAGACTAGGAGGATTTCTGTTATTCCCTGTTTGGACTTAAATAAACTCTGTTTCTGTTAAGTCGCTTTTGGGTCCTCTTTCACCTGCATGACAGAAGGAACCGACCAAGGAATGGACCCAGCGACTTCAGACGCTCGTTACACTGCCGTCAAGATCCAAGGAGCCATGCTCGGCAGACACGAGCAGGAATTGTCTGCTGCTCGCCATGCCGTGGAGAACCTGGCCGCTCAGGTTTCCGACCTCTCTGGACAGTTCCAGAGTCTACGTCTCGTGCCACCTGTTACTTCCTGGCCTGCCGAGCCTCCAGAACCTAGGGTTAATAACCCACCTTGCTACTCCGGGCAGCCCACTGAGTGCCGCTCCTTTCTCACGCAGTGTGAGATTGTGTTCTCTCTCCAACCCAACACATACTCTAGAGAGAGAGCTCGGGTTGCTTTCTACGTCATTTCACTCCTTACTGGCCGGGCTCGAGAATGGGGCACAGCTATCTGGGAGGCAAGGGCTGATTGCTCTAACAAGTTCCAGAACTTTAAAGAGGAGATGATTCGGTTTTTGACCGTTCAGTTTTTGGTAGGGAGGCTTCTAGGGCCCTGGCTTCCTTATGCCAAGGTGAACGGTCCATAACGGATTATTCTATTGAGTTTCGCACTCTTGCTGCCTCTAGTGAGTGGAACGAGGCCGGCGCTGCTCGCTCGTTTTCTGGAGGGACTCACGCAGTGGTTAAGGATGAGATTCTCTCCCGGGAGGTTCCTTCAGATGTGGACTCTTTGATTGCTCTCGCCATCCGCATAGAACGACGGGTAGATCTTCGTCACCGGGCTCGTGGAAGAGAGCTCGCATCAACGGTGTTTCCCTGCTCCACATCGCAACCATCTCCCTCCTCTGGCTTTGAGACTGAGCCCATGCAGCTGGGAGGGATTCGCATCTCGACTAAGGAGAGGAACGGAGGATCACCAACCGCCTGTGCCTCTATTGCGGAGTTGCTGGACATTTTGTTAATTCATGTCCAGTAAGAGGCCAGAGCCCATCAGTAGCGGAGGGCTACTGGTGAGCGCTACTACTCAGGTCTCTTCATCTAGATCTTGTACTACTATGTCGGTCCATCTACGCTGGACCGTTTCGGGTGCTACATGCAGTGCCTTTTGACTCTGGGGCTGAGGGTTGTTTCATGGACGAAGCATGGGTTCGGAACATAACATTCCTTTCAGACAGATTGACAAGCCCTACGCCATGTTTGCCTTAGATGGTAGTCATCTTCCCAGTATCAAATTTGAGACACTACCTTTAACTCTCACAGTATCTGGTAACCACAGTGAGACTATTTTTGATTTTCCGTTCACGTTTACACCTGTTGTGTTGGGTCATCCTGGCTAGTATGTCATAATCCTTCTATTAATTGGTCTAGTAATTCTATCCTATCCTGGAACGTTTCTTGTCATGTGAAGTGTTTAATGTCTGCCATCCCTCCCGTTTCTTCTGTCCCTACTTCTCAGGAGGAACCTGGCGATTTGACAGAGTGCCGGAGGAATATCATGATCTGCGCACGGTCTTCAGTCGGTCCCCGAGCCAACTCCCTTCCTCCTCACCGGTCGTATGATTGTAGTATTGATCTCCTTCCGGGGGACCACTCCTCCTCGAGGTAGACTATACTCTCTGTCGGCTCCCGAACGTAAGGCTCTCGAGGATTATTTGTCTGTGTCTCTTGACGCCGGTACCATAGTGCCTTCTTCCTCTCCGGCCGGGGCGGGTTCTTTTTGTTAAGAAGAAGGACGGTACTCTGCGCCCTGCATGGATTATCGAGGGCTGAATGACATAACGGTTAAGAATCGTTATCCGCTTCCTATGTCATCAGCCTTCGAGATTCTGCAGGGAGCCAGGTGCTTTACTAAGTTGGACCTTCGTACAACGCTTACCATCTCGTGCGCATCAGAGAGGGGGACCCAGTGGAAAACGCGCGAACACTCCGTTAGGGCATTTTGAGTACCGGGTTCTGCCGTTCGGTCTCGCCAATGCTGCCCAGCTGTTTTTCAGGCATTAGTTAATGATGTTCTGAGAGACATGCTGAACATCTTTGTTTTTGTCTATCTTGACGATATCCTGATTTTTTCTCCGTCACTCGTAGATTCATGTTCAGCACGTTCGACGTGTTCTACAGCGCCTTTTAGAGAATTGTCTCTACGTAAAGGCTGAGAAGTGCTCTTTTCATGTCTCCTCCGTTACTTTTCTCGGTTCCCGTTATTTCCGCTGAAGGCATTCAGATGGATTCCTAAGAGTCCAAGCTGTCAGTGATTGGCCCGTTCCAAGGTCACGTGTCGAGTTGCAGCGCTTTTTAGGTTTCTAATTTCTATCGGCGTTTCATTCTAATTTCGGTCAAGTTGCTGCCCCTCTCACAGCTCTTACTTCTGTCAAGACGTGTTTTAAGTGGTCGGTTCCGCCCAGGGAGCTTTTGATCTTCTAAAAGAACGTTTACGTGCGCTCCTATCCTCGTTACTCTTGACGTCACTAGACAATTCATTGTCGAGGTTGGCCCTTCAGAGGTAGCGTGGGAGCCATTCTATCCCAGAGCGCTGCCAGTCGACGATAAGGTTCATCCTTGCGCTTATTTTCTCATCGCCTGTCGCCATCTGGAGCGCAACTATGATGTGGGTAACCGTGAACTGCTCGCCATCCGCTTAGCCCTAGGCGAATGGCGACAGTGGTTGGAGGGGCGACCGTTCCTTTTTGTCGTTTGGACAGACCATAAGAACCTTGAGTACATCCGTTCTGCCAACGACTTAATGCCCGTCAAGCTCGTTGGGCGTTGTTTTCGCTCGTTTCGAGTTTGTGATTTCTTACCGTCCGGGTAGCAAGAACACCAGCCTGATGCCTTATCCCGTCTGTTTAGTTCTTCTGTGGCTTCTACCCCATCCCGGAGGGGATTCTTCCTTATGGGCGTGTTGTCGGGTTAACAGTCTGGGGAATTGAAAGACAGGTTAAGCAAGCACTCACGCACACTGCGTGCGCGCGCGCTTGTCCCTAACCTCCTTTTTCGTTCCTGTTTCCACTCGTCTGGCTGTTCTTCAGTGGGCTCACTCTGCCAAGTTAGCTGGTCATCCCGGTGTTGGAGGCACTCTTGCGTCTATTCGCCAGCGCTGTGGTGGCCGACTCAGGAGCGTGACACGCCGTTTCGTGGCTGCTTGTTCGGACTACGCGCAGACTAAGTCGGGTAACTCTCCTCCTGCCGGTCGTCTCAGACCGCTTCCCATTCCTTCGACCATGGTCTCACATCGCCTTAGACTTCATTACCGGTCTGCCTTTGTCTGCGGGGAAGACTGTGAGAGCCGCCAATAAACGCAGGATTAAGAGTCCAAGGTATTGTTGCGGCCAGAGAGTGTGGCTTTCCACTCGCAACCTTCCTCTTACGACAGCTTCTCGTAAGTGACTCCTTTCGGTTCATTGGTCCGTTCCGTGTCTCCCAGGTCGTCAATCCTGTCGCTGTGCGACTACTTCTTCCGCGACATCTTCGTCGCGTCCATCCTGTCTTCCATGTCTCCCTGTGTTAAGCCCTTTCTTCGCACCCCCGTTCGTCTTCCCTCCCCCCTCCGTCCTTGTCTAGAGCGCACCTATTTACAAGGTACATAAGATCATGGACATGCGTTCTCGGGGACGGGGTCACTGTACCTTAGTGGATTGGGAGGGTTACGGTCCTGAGGAGAGGAGCTGGGTTCCGTCTCGGACGTGCTGGACCGCTCACTCATCAATGATTTCCTCCGTTGCCGCCAGGATTCCTCCTCGAGTGCGCCAGGAGCGCTCGGTGAGTGGGGGGGGTACTGTCATGTTTGTCATTTATTATCATGTCTTGTCCCTGTGCTCCCCATTCTATTCGTTTCCCTCTGCTGGTCTTATTAGGTCCTTTCCCTCTTTCTATCCCTCTCTCTCCCCCTCCCTCTCTCACTCTCTCGCTCTCTCTTCTCTCTATCGTTCCGTTCCTGCTCCCAGCTGTTCCTATTCCCCTATCATCATTTAGTCTTCCCACACCTGTTCCCGATCCTTTCCCCTGATTGGAGTCCCTATTTATTCCTTTGTGTTCCGTTCCTGTCCCGTCGGTTCCTTGTTTAGTATTCACCATGCTGTGATTGCGTTTCGCCCTGTCCTGTCGTGTTTTTGCTGTGATTGTGTATCGCCCTGTCCTGTCGTGTTTTTTGCCTTCATCAGATGCTGCGTGTGAGCAGGTGTCTCTGTCAACTACGGCCTGCGCCTACCCGAAGCGACCTGCAGTCTGTGGCCGCTTCTCCAGTTATTCCCCTCTACAGACTAGAGGATTTCTGTTATTCCCTGTTTGGACTTAAATAAACTCTGTTTCTGTTAAGTCGCTTTTGGGTCCTCTTTCACCTGCATGACA
>NW_025758942.1:0-4862 GCF_021184085.1 Oncorhynchus gorbuscha | reverse complement strand
TTTCATGTCTCCTCCGTTACTTTTCTCGGTTCTGTTATTTCCGCTGAAGGCATTCAGATGGATTCCGCTAAGGTCCAAGCTGTCAGTGATTGGCCCGTTCCAAGGTCACGTGTCGAGTTGCAGCGCTTTTTGAGGTTTCGCTAATTTCTATCGGCGTTTCATTCGTAATTTCGGTCAAGTTGCTGCCCCTCTCACAGCTCTTACTTCTGTCAAGACGTGTTTTAAGTGGTCGGTTCCGCCCAGGGAGCTTTTGATCTTCTAAAAAGAACGTTTTACGTCCGCTCCTATCCTCGTTACTCCCTGACGTCACTAGACAATTCATTGTCGAGGTTGGCCTTCAGAGTAGGCGTGGGAGCCATTCTATCCCAGCGCTTCCAGTCTGACGATAAGGTTCATCCTTTAGCTTATTTTTCTCATCGCCTGTCGCCATCTGAGGCGCAACTATGATGTGGGTAACCGTGAACTGCTCGCCATCCGCTTAGCCTAGAGCGAATGGCGACAGTGGTTGGAGGGCGGCCGTTCCTTTTGGTTTGGACAGACCATAAGAACGCCTTAGTACATCCGTTCTGCCAGCGACTTAATGCCCCCGTCAAGCCCGTTGGGCGTTGTTTTTATTTCGTTTGAGTTTGTGATTTCTTACCGTCCGGGTAACAAGAACACCAAGCCTGATGCCTTATCCCGTCTGTTTAGTTCTTCTGTGGCTTCTACTGATCGAAATTCTTCCTATGGGCGTGTTGTCGGGTTAACAGTCTGGGAATTGAAAGACAGGTTAAGCAAGCACTCACGCACACTGCGTCATGTGCGCGCTTGTCCTAGTAACCTCCTTTTCGTTTCCTGTTTCCACTCGTCTGGCTGTTCTTCAGTGGGCTCACTCTGCCAAGTTAGCGGGTCATCCCGGTGTTCGAGCACTCTTGCGTCTATTCGCCAGCGCTTTTGGTGGCCGACTCAGGAGCGTGACACGCGCCGTTTCGTGGCTGCCTGTTCGGACTGCGCGCAGACTAAGTCGGGTAACTCTCCTCCTGCCGGTCGTCTCAGACCGCTCCCCATTCCTTCTCGACCATGGTCTCACATTGCCTTAGACTTCATTACCGGTCTGCCTTTGTCTGCGGGAAGACTGTGATTCTGACGGGTTGTCGATAGGTTCTCTAAGGCGGCACATTTCATTCCCTCGCTAAACTTCCTTCCGCTAAGGAGACGGCACAAATCATTATTGAGAATGTATTCAGAATTCATAGCCTCCCGTTAGAGACGCCGTTTCAGACAGAGGTCCGCAATTCACGTCACAGTTTTGGAGGAGTTCTGTCGTTTGATTGGTGCGTCCGTCAGTCTCTTTCCTGGTTTCATCCCCAGTCTAACGGTCAAGCAGGGCCAATCAGCGATTGGTCGCATCTACGCAGCCTTTCTTTCAGAAACCCTGCGTCTTGGGCAAGAACAGCTCCCTGGGCAGAATACGCTCACAATTCGCTTCCTTCGTCTGCTACCGGGTTATCTCGTTTCAGAGTAGTCTGGGTTACCAGCCTCCTCTCTGTTCTCATCCCAGCTTGCCGAGTCCAGCGTTCCCTCCGCTCAAGCGTTTGTCCAACGTTGTGAGCGCACCTGGAGGGGTGAGGTCTGCACTTTGCCGTTACAGGGCACAGACGGTGAGCCGCCAATAAACGCAGGATTAGGTCCAGGTATTGTTGCGGCCAGAGAGTGTGGCTTTCCACTCGCAACCTTCCTCTTACGACAGCTTCTCGTAGTTGACTCCCATGTTCATTGGTCCGTTCCGTGTCTCCCAGGTCGTCAATCCTGTCGCTGTGCGGCTACTTCTTCATGACATCTTCGTCGCGTCCATCCTGTCTTCCATGTCTCCTGTGTTAAGCCCTTTCTTCGCACCCCGTTCGTCTTCCCTCCCCCCTCCCGTCCTTGTCGAGCGCACCTATTTACAAGGTACATAAAATTATGGACATGCGTTCTCGGGGACGGGGTCACTCATACCTAGTGGATTGGGAGGGTTACGGTCTGAGGAGAGGAGTTGGGTTCCGTCTCGGGACGTGCTGGACCGTTCGCTCATCGATGATTTCCTCCCGTTGCCGCCAGGATTCCTCCTCGAGTGCGCCAGGAGCGCTCGGTGAGGGTGGGGGGGTACTGTCATGTTGTCATTTATTGTCATGTCTTGTCCCTGTGCTCCCCATGCTATTCGTTTCCCTCTGCTGGTCTTGTTTGGTTCTATCCCTCTCCTCTCCCCCTCCCTCTCTCACTCTCTCGCTCTCTCTTCTCTCTGTCGTTCCGTTCCTGCTCCCAGCTGTTCCTATTCCCTAATCATCATTTAGTCTTCCCACACCTGTTCCCGATCCTTTCCCCTGATTAGATTCCCTATTTATTCCTTTGTAATCCGTTCCTGTTCCGTCGGTTCCTTATATTGTTCCATTGTGATTGTATTCACCATGCTGTGATGTCTCAGTCGACTACGGCACGCCTACCCAGCGACCTCGTCTGTGGCCTTCTCCAGTTGTTTTCCTCTACAAATCTAGAGGATGTCAGTTATTCCGTTGTAATCCGTTCCTGTTCCGTCGGTTCATATATTGTATATTCCATGCTGTGATTGCGTTTCTGTCCTGTCGTGTTTTGCCTTCACCCTGTTCTGTCGTGTTTTGTGCCTTCATCAGGCTGCGTGTGAGCAGGTGTCTCAGTCGACTACGGCCTGCGCCTACCCGAAAGCGACCTGCAGTCTGTGGCCGCTTCTCCAGTTGTTTTCCCCTCTACAAATCTAGAGGATGTCAGTTATTCCGTTTTGAACATTATTAAACTCTGTTTCTGTTAAGTCGCTTTTTGGGTCCTCTTTTACCAGCATGACAGAAGGAACCGACCAAGGAATGGACCCAGCGACTTCAGACGCTCGTTACACTGCCGTCGAGTTCAAGGAGCCATGCTCGGCAGACACGAGCAGGAATTGTCTGCTGCTCGCCATGCCGTGGAGAACCTGGCCGCTCAGGTTTCCGACCTCTCTGGACAGTTCCAGAGTCACGTCTCGTGCCACCTGTTACTCCCTGGCCTGCCGAGCCTCCAGAACCCAGGGTTAATAACCCACCTTGCTACTCCGGGCAGCCCACTGAGTGCCGCTCCTTTCTCACGCAGTGTGAGATTGTGTTCTCTCTCCAACCCCACACATACTCTAGAGAGGCTCGGGTTGCTTACGTCATTTCACTCCTTACTGGCCGGGCTCGAGAATGGGGCACAGCTATCTGGGAGGCAAGGGCTGATTGCTCTAACAGATTCCAGAACTTTAAAGAGGAGATGATTCGGGTTTTTGACCGTTCAGTTTTTGGTGAGGAGGCTTCTAGGGCCCTGGCTTCCTTATGCCAAGGTGAACGGTCCATAACGGATTATTCCATTGAGTTTCGCACTCTTGCTGCCTCTAGTGAGTGGAACAGCCGGCGCTGCTCGCTCGTTTTCTGGAGGGACTCCACGCAGCGGTTAAGGATGAGATTCTTTCCCGGGAGGTTCCTTCAGATGTGGACTCTTTGATTGCTCTCGCCATCCGCATAGAACGACGGGTAGATCTTCGTCACCGGGCTCGTGGAAGAGAGCTCGCATCAACGGTGTTTCCCTGCTCCGCATCGCAACCATCTCCCTCCTCTGGCTTTGAGACTGAGCCCATGCAGCTGGGAGGGATTCGCATCTCGAATAAGGAGAGGGAACAGAGGATCACCAACCGCCTGTGCCTCTATTGCGGAGTTGCTGGACATTTTGTTATTTCATGTCCAGTAAGAGGCCAGAGCCCATCAGTAAGCGGAGGGCTACTGGTGGCGCTACTACTCAGGTCCTTCATCTAGATCTTGTACTACTATGTCGGTCCATCTACGCTGGACCGGTTCGGGTGCTACATGCAGTGCTTTGATTGACTCTGGGGCTGAGGTTGTTTCATGGACGAAGCATGGGCTCGGAAACATAACATTCCTTTCAGACCGTTAGACAGGCCTACGCCCATGTTTGCCTTAGATGGTAGTCATCTTCCCAGTATCAAATTTGAGACACTACCTTTAACTCTCACAGTATCTGGTAACCACAGTGAGACTATGTCTTTTTGATTTTCCGTTCACCGTTTACACCTGTTGTTTTGGGTCACCCCTGGCTTGTATGTCATAATCCTTCTATTAATTGGTCTAGTAATTCTATCCTATCCTGGAACGTTTCTTGTCATGTGAAGTGTTTAATGTCTGCCATCCCTCCCATTTCTTCTGTCCCTACTTCTCA
Source organism: Oncorhynchus gorbuscha (assembly GCF_021184085.1). Lineage (NCBI taxonomy): Eukaryota > Metazoa > Chordata > Actinopteri > Salmoniformes > Salmonidae > Oncorhynchus > Oncorhynchus gorbuscha. Next base: position 626 of record NW_025758942.1, on the reverse strand, counting down.
GGAGGAACCTGGCGATTTGACAGGAGTGCCGGAGGAATATCATGATCTGCGCACGGTCTTCCAGTCGGTCCCGAGCCAACTCCCTTCCTCCTCACCGGTCGTATGATTGTAGTATTGATCTCCTTCCGGGGACCACTCCTCCTCGAGGTAGACTATACTCTCTGTCGGCTCCCGAACGTAAGGCTCTCGAGGATTATTTGTCTGTGTCTCTTGACGCCGGTACCATAGTGCCTTCTTCCTCTCCGGCCGGGGCGGGGTTCTTTTTTTTGTTAAGAAGAAGGACGGTACTCTGCGCCCCTGCGTGGATTATCGAGGCTGAATGACATAACGGTTAAGAATCGTTATCCGCTTCCCCTTATGTCATCAGCCTTCGAGATTCTGCAGGAGCCAGGTGCTACTAAGTTGGACCTTCGTAACGCTTACCATCTCGTGCGCATCAGAGAGGGGACGAGTGGAAACGGCGTTTAATACTCCGTTAGGGCATTTTGAGTACCCGGGTTCTGCCGTTCGGTCTCGCCAATGCGCCAGCTGTTTTTCAGGCATTAGTTAATGATGTTCTGAGAGACATGCTGAACATTTTTGTTTTTGTCTATCTTGGCTTTGATATCCTGATTTTTCTCCGTCAC
>NW_025758941.1:0-4862 GCF_021184085.1 Oncorhynchus gorbuscha | reverse complement strand
CTCAGAGAGGAGCTGTCAGTGGATGTGTCTCACCTGGACAACTAGGTTTCCTCAGAGAGGAGCTGTCAGTGGATGTGTCTCACCTGGACAACTAGGTTTCCTCAGAGAGGAGCTGTCAGTGGATGTGTCTCACCTGGACAACTAGGTTTCCTCAGAGAGGAACTGTCAGTGGATGTGTCTCACCTGGACAACTAGGTTTCCTCAGAGAGGAGCTGTCAGTGGATGTGTCTCACCTGGACAACTAGGTTTCCTCAGAGAGGAGCTGTCAGTGGATGTGTCTCATCTGGACAACTAGGTTTCCTCAGAGAGGAGCTGTCAGTGGATGTGTCTCACCTGGACAACTAGGTTTCCTCAGAGAGGAGCTGTCAGTGGATGTGTCTCACCTGGACAACTAGGTTTCCTCAGAGAGGAGCTGTCAGTGGATGTGTCTCATCTGGACAACTAGGTTTCCTCAGAGAGGAGCTGTCAGTGGATGTGTCCCAAATTGCATCCTATCTCCTATGGTGTTCAACTTTTTACTCGATCTGGTCAGAAGTAGTGCACTAAATAAGTAATAGGGTACTATTTGGGACTTACAACAGCCTCATCACAGGCTCAGTGAGATACGATGGAGAGAAAAAGCGTGGAACTGGAAAAATACAACACCGGTGTGGATTCTGACATCCCCACCCACCCACCCACTCCAAACCAAACCCCTCAACGCCAGTCATACAACAATGCATCTCCAGTTCGTTTATTGACTTGCATTTATTACACTCTCCCTCATTGAATAAACATTTATTACACTCTCCCTCATTGAATAAACATTTATTACACTCTCCCTCATTGAATAAACATTTATTACACTCTCCCTCATTGAATAAACATGTATTACACTCTCCCTCATTGAATAAACATTTATTACACTCTCCCTCATTGAATAAACATTTATTACACTCTCCCTCATTGAATAAACATTTATTACACTCTCCCTCATTGAATAAACATTTATTACACTCTCCCTCATTAGATAAACATTTATTACACTCTCCCTCATTGGATAAACATTTATTATGCTCTCCCTCATTGAATAAACATTTATTACACTCCCCCTCATTGAATAAACATTTATTACACTCTCCCTCATTGAATAAATATGTATTAAACTCTCCCTCATTGGATAAACATTTATTATGCTCTCCCTCATTGAATAAACATTTTGGGGGGGTTGAACTGTTTAAACCTCAGCAGCCATGTTGTAAAAATAGATAGAAACACGTACAGCAGATGGACTTGCGTGAGTACTGAGCTGCTTGGCTTTGAAGGGCTGATGCACAATGAGAGGATTGCTAAGTTCACTAAGGAGGACTTTTTTAACACGTTTCCAGATAAACAACTTGGCCAAATCCATCTTTTGTATCCAAACAGAACAGAGGCAGTGTAGCTACGTCTCCCCCTCGGCAGTGCTCTGTCAGGCAAGAGTAGAGAGTGTTGTAGAAGGAGGCACGGGGGAGCAGAGCTCCCATCATCGACGGGCGAGGCGAGGCGGAGGTCATCCACTGCCCTGCGGCGAGCTCATTTCCATGCATTTTGGGGTGGAACCTGAACACAGCCCTGTTCCACTTCTCTAACAGCAGGACGTCATTTACATAACTGATGAAATATGATATTAACACAAGCTGGCGCTCACTCTGCTTTCTGGGTTGAAATACACAGTTATCTAGATACTTGGGTCCATGTTGTATAAGCCCAGTTAAGGAACCTTTGTCTTCTAGAATAACATTACTTTTCGACTTCTTTAATATAATTGAGGTCTCACAGGATCTTTGAATTCATTTGTTTTGGAATACTCAGCAGATAAGACACTTATTCAAACACATAACATGATCTTAATCAGATTGAGATTCAAATATATCAAATTATTTGGTCATTCACACATACTGTACATGGGATATCCTGCCAAGCAAAATCAACAACAAATACTAAAACAACTAGCAGCATATGCTCCCTTCCAAAGGACCTGTGCTTGTGTGGCTATTTTTACATATGAAAAACCTCTCTCTCTCTCTCTCCATCACTAGTTTGTTTGTGCCTGGCACAGAGTGCCGGTGCGGTGTGTGTCTCTCCTCCTGTGGCCCTGGCCTGGCATATTGCTCTGTGAGCGGTTGGCCTGCCACATGCAACAGTGCTTCGGCACAGCTCCCAGCCACCTGTGCCTTCCCAGAGGGGCAGACCGGGTCGCGGGCGGCAGCCACACTGGACCCACTGCACCTGTGACTGCTGGGAACTAAGTCCCTATAGCCAAGATAGCCATCGACAGTAATAGTCTCACACAACAACAACCCTGATTCAAATTCCTTAACCATTCCTGGAGTAAATCAACGTGAGTTCCTTATCACGTATGAGAGAGAATTCAGATGTGTCAGACGTGCCGTGTGTGTGTGTGTGTGTGTGTGTGTGTGTGTGTGTGTGTGTGTGTGTGTGTGTGTGTGTGTGTGTGTGTGTGTGTGTGTGTGTGTGTGTGTGTGTGTGTGTGTGTGTGTGTGTGTGTGTGTGTGTGTGTGTGTGTGTGTGTGTGTGTGTGTGTGTGTGTGTGTGTGTGTGTGTGTGTGTGTGTGTGTGTGTGTGTGTGTGTGTGTGTGTGTGTGTGTGTGTGTGGGGTCGGTAGAAGGTCAGGAACAGCAGCAGAACATGTAAACAGGCAGTGAATACATGTACAGTTTATGGGCTGTGAAATGTGACCAGCGTTTAATGATTATAGCCAGGCTACACCAGACATACCATCTTGAAAAACTACTCCCCAGAATAGCAATGATGCTTTAAAGTCTACCCACAGTAGATGTTAGATCCCATTTGAAAGTGGTGTTTATGTACCAGGAAACATTGTTTTATCTCCCAGCAACCTTTAAAGGATGAGATAATACAATTCAAATGAAAACGTCTATTTGCATTGATCCACGTAAATGTAATTGTTTTTATTGATTTATTTTAGCCTCTCCGGATGTGCTCGCTCTCAGGATTGTCATTCAGCGGACAGCGCTCACTAAGTGTCATTACAATCAGATTAAAGAGCTTAACACTGACAGAATGGCACACATCTCACTCTAGCTCCACCAATTACAAGCAGATATGAGTCATGCTGGTCAAACGTCGGTTACGTTTCCAAAGCCACCTAGTCCTCTATAGTGCACTACTCTGGTCAACAGTAGTACACTATAAATGAATGGGGTACCATTTGGGATGCTCTCATTGCTGATACAATGTCCTTAAGAGCATAGTGTCTGTCCTTCAGTGGACCAATTAGGGAGCAACATGCCAACCTGAATCAGCTACTGCCTCAGGTTAGATGTCTATCAGGAACATGACCTTTCTCACCACTGCTATCAGCAAATGACAGCCCTGACCAGCTTGGCTCACCGTCCATAGAAATCTGAGTCAAAATGGCGCCCTATTCCTACTTTAGTCAAAAGTAATCCACTATTATTGGAATTTGGTGTCATGTGGGATGCACCTTAAATCTTCCATAGACTTTCCCCATTAATGTTGTTGGTCCTGACAGAGTATTGACATGTATTGGTGTGGACAGTGTATTGGTATGGACAGTGTATTGGTGTGGACAGTGTATTGGTATGGACAGTGTATTGGTATAGACAGTGTATTGGTGTGGACAGTGTATTGGTATGGACAGTGTATTGGTGTGGACAGTGTATTGGTGTGGACAGTGTATTGGTATGGACAGTGTATTGGTGTGGACAGTGTATTGGTATGGACAGTGTATTGTTGTGGACAGTGTATTGGTATGGACAGTGTATTGGTGTGACAGTGTATTGGTGTGGACAGTGTATTGGTATGGACAGTGTACAGACAGTGTGTATTGGTGTGGACAGTGTATTGGTATGGACAGTGTATTGGTATGGACAGTGTATTGGTATGGACAGTGTATTGGTATGGACAGTGTATAGGTGTGGACAGTGTATTGGTATGGACAGTGTATTGGTATGGACAGTGTATTGGTGTGGACAGTGTATTGGTGTGGACAGTGTATTGGTATGGACAGTGTATTGGTATGAACAGTGTATTGGTGTGGACAGTGTATTGGTATGGACAGTGTATTGGTATGGACAGTGTACTGGTGTGGACAGTGTATTGGTGTGGACATTGTATTGGTATAGACAGTGTATTGGTGTGGACAGTGTATTGGTGTGGACAGTGTATTGGTATGGACAGTGTATTGGTATGGACAGTGTACTGGTGTGGACAGTGTATTGGTGTGGACAATGTATTGGTGTGGACAGTGTATTGGTGTGGACAATGTATTGGTATGGACAGTGTACTGGTATGGACAGTGTATTGGTATGGACAGTGTATTGGTATGGACAGTGTATTGGTATGGACAGTGTACTGGTATGGACAGTGTATTGGTATGGACAGTGTATTGGTGTGGACAGTGTATTGGTGTGGACAATGTATTGGTGTGGACAGTGTATTGGTGTGGACAATGTATTGGTATGGACAGTGTATTGGTGTGGACAGTGTATTGGTGTGGACAGTGTATTGGTGTGGACAGTGTATTGGCGTGGACAGTGTATTGGCGTGGGCAGTGTATTGGTATGGACAGTGTATTGGTATGGACAGTGTACTGGCGTGGACAGTGTAATGGTATGGACAGTGTATTGGTATGGACAGTGTATTGGCGTGGACAGTGTAATGGTATGGACAGTGTATTGGTGTGGACAGTGTACTGGTGTGGACAGTGTATTGGTGTGGACAGTGTATTGGTATAGACAGTGTATTGGTGTGGACAGTGTATTGGTATGAACAGTGTATTGGTGTGGACAGTGTATTGGTGTGGACAGTGTATTGGTATGGACAGTGTATTGGTA
>NW_025758940.1:0-4863 GCF_021184085.1 Oncorhynchus gorbuscha | reverse complement strand
CTTTTGGACCTAGACTTGGCGCTCGATTGCTCGCCATCTGTTAGCAGAGAGAACAGTGAGACCAGAGTGACTGGAGTCTTTTGGACCCTGAACTTAGCTCGGTACCGCTCGCCATACGGTAGCAGAGAACAGGCCCAGTGAGACAGAGTGACTGGAGTCTTTTGGACCTAGACTTGAGCGCTCGGTACCGCCAAGCCATACGGTAGCAGAGAACAGTCTGAGACCAGGGTGACTGGAAGTCTTTTGGACCTAGACTTGGCGCTCCGGTTGCCACTCGCCATACGGTAGCAGAGAGAACAGTGAGACCAGAGTGACTGGAGTCTTTTGGACCTAGACTTGGCGCTCCCGGTACCGCTCGCCATCGGTAGCAGAAGAACAGTGAGACCAGAGTGACTGGAGTCTTTTGGACCTAGACTTGGCGCTCCGGTACCGCTGCGCCATACGGTAGCAGAGAACAGTGAGACCAGAGTGACTGGAGTCTTTTGGACCTAGACTTGGCGCTCCGGTACCGCTCGCCACCATACGGTAGCAGAGAACAGTCTGAGACCAGAGTGACTGGAGTCTTTTGGACCTAGACTTGGCGCTCCGGTACCACTCGCCATACGGTAGCAGAGAGAACAGTGAGACCAGAGTGACTGGAGTCTTTTGGACCTAGACTTGGCGCTCCGGTACCGCTCGCCATACGGTAGCAGAAGAACAGTGAGACCAGAGTGACTGGAGTCTTTTGGACCTAGACTTGAGCGCTCTCGGTACCGCTCGCCTTACGGTAGCAGAGAGAACAGTGAGACCAGAGTGACTGGAGTCTTTTGGACCTAGACTTGGCTCCGGTACCGCAGTTGCAGAGAACAGTGAGACCAGAGTGACTGGAGTCTTTTGGACCTAGACTTGGCGCTCCGGTACCGCTCGCCATACGGTAGCAGAGAACAGTGAGACCAGAGTGACTGGAGTCTTTTGGACCTAGACTTGGCGCTCCGGTACCGCTCGCCATACGGTAGCAGAGAGAACAGTGAGACCAGAGTGACTGGAGTCTTTTGACCTACATTTTTGGCGCTTTCGGTACTGACACCGCCTACGGTAGCAGAGGTCCTGGATGAGACCAGGAACTGGAGTCTTTTGGACCTAGACTTGGCGCTCTACCCTCTGTGTGTATACGGTAGCAGAGAAACAGTCTGAGACCAAGTGACTGGCTCTGTATTCTAGTGGCTCTTAGACACATTTTTGTTCAGGGTATAAGGGGTCCTGGATGGGTTCCCAGTTTAGGGTAATAAGGGGGTCGTACGCTCTACCCTCTGTGTCCTAGTGGTTCCCATGTTCTAATAAGGGTCGTACGCTCTACCCTCTGTGTATTCTAGTGGCTCCCATGTTTAGGGTAATAAGGGGGTCGTACGCTCTACCCTCTGTGTGTATTCTAGTGGCTCCCATGTTTAGGGTAATAAGGGGTCGTACGCTCTACCCTCTGTGTATTCTAGTGGTTCCCATGTTTAGGGTAATAAGGGGTCGTACGCTCTACCCTCTGTGTATTCTAGTGGCTCCCATGTTTAGGGTAATAAGGGGTCGTACGCTCTACCCTCTGTGTATTCTAGTGCTTCCCATGTTTGGGGAAGTAAGGGATCTTAGAAACTTTCGTAGACAACATTTGTGAAATGTGATTTTATAACCCCCCCCCATTATATTCCATTAATATTCTGTTATCCATGTTTGCATTGTGCATGTGGCATGTGGCCTGTTGTCAGTCTGTTTATTTTGGTTAGTGCTCAGCAGGGGTCTGAATATGTTGCTTCCCTCCAGCTCCCACTAGAGTAAAGGCTGTTAACATCTGACCATGTAGATGGACTGGTTTCATGTTTCTATGGGCCTCAGCTTACCTCTCTCTGCCTCGCTCACCCCCCTCTCCCTCACTCTGTCATGTCACCACCCAGCCGGGTGACAGGTGTCATAGGGTGCATCCCAACAGCTACCCTATTCCCTTTATAGTGCACTACTTTAAACCAGGTTATCCACCATGGAGGGAATAGGGAGCCATTTGGGACACAGCTATAGCGGTGTGATTACCCAGCAGCCTTAGCTGTAGTGTGTGACGTCTCTGTGTGTGTGTGTGTCTCTGTTGACATCACAGGGCCATAGCGTTCCTGGAGGCCTTGGCGTGTATAAAGTTTGGAATGGAGCTGTTCTCCAAGACCCAGGTCCTCTATGTGCTGCTGTGGCTGGTGTGTGTGGTAAGAATGGTCTCCACACAGCTGTCATGTCCGAGTAGTATTACTGTGTACATAAACATACCAGTCTCCACACAGCTGTCATGTCCGAGTAGTATTACTGTGTACATAAACATACCAGTCTCCACACAGCTGTCATGTCCGAGTAGTATTACTGTGTACATAAACATACCAGTCTCCACACAGCTGTCATGTCCGAGTAGTATTACTGTGTACATAAACATACCAGTCTCCACACAGCTGTCATGTCCGAGTAGTATTACTGTGTACATAAACATACCAGTCTCCACACAGCTGTCATGTCCAAGTAGTATTACTGTGTACATAAACATACCAGTCTCCCACACAGCTGTCATGTCCGAGTAGTATTACTGTACATAAACATACCAGTCTCCACACAGCTGTCATGTCCGAGTAGTATTACTGTGTACATAAAACATACCAGTCTCCACACAGCTGTCATGTCCGAGTAGTATTACTGTGTACATAAACATACCAGTCTCCACACAGCTGTCATGTCCGAGTAGTATTACTGTGTACATAAACATACCAGTCTCCACACAGCTGTCATGTCCGAGTAGTATTACTGTGTACATAGTACATAAAGCTGTCATGTCCGAGTAGTATTACCATAGTCCAGTCCACACAGCTGTCATGTCCGAGTAGTATTACTGTGTACATAAACATACCAGTCTCCACACAGCTGTCATGTCCAAGTAGTATTACTGTGTACATAAACATACCAGTCTCCACACAGCTGTCATGTCCAAGTAGTATTACTGTGTACATAAACATACCAGTCTCCACACAGCTGTCATGTCCGAGTAGTATTACTGTGTACATAAACATACCAGTCTCCACACAGCTGTCATGTCCGAGTAGTATTACTGTGTACATAAACATACCAGTCTCCACACAGCTATGTCATAGTATTACTGTGTACATAAACATACCAGTCTCCACATTGTGTCATGTCCCATTACTGTGTACATATAAAACTAGTCTCAAACAGTTGTTCAGGTCTCTAAAAGTACATGTCACTATTTATGTTAGCAGACCAGTCTGTTTTTTTTCTCATAGTTAATGTAACATAAATAGCTTGGTCATCGTTAAGAGCATTTGACTGTTGGACCAACGTACCAGGGCTGTAGTTGTCCTAGTATTAGATGGTGACAGGATAACGTACCAGGGCTGTAGTTGTCCTAGTATTAGATGGTGACAGGATAACGTACCAGGGCTGTAGTTGTCCTAGTATTAGATGGTGACAGGATAACCTACCAGGGCTGTAGTTGTCCCTAGTATTAGATGGTGACAGGATAACCTACCAGGGCTGTAGTTGTCCTAGTATTGATGGTGACAGGATAATTTATTATGACAGTACCAGGGCTGTAGTTGTCCTAGTATTAGATGGTGACAGGGCTGTATAACGTACAGGATGGGTCAGGGCTGTAGTTGTCCTAGTATTTTAGATGGTGACAGGATAACGTACCAGGGCTGTAGTTGTCCCATTAGATGAGTGACAGGATAACGTACCAGGGCTGTAGTTGTCCTAGTATTAGATGATGACAGGATAGCATTACCAGGGCTGTAGTTGTCCTAGTATTAGATGGTGACAGGATAACGACCAGGGCTGTAGTTGTCCTGGTATTAGATGGTGACAGGATAACGTACCAGGGCTGTAGTTGTCCTAGTATTAGATGGTGACAGGATAACTATGGAATGTCCTAGTGTGTTTACAGCTAAACCAGGCCTTTCATTTTTAGATGGCTGATATGGGCTTGGCTATATGATGGGACAGACTGGGTGTTGGCTATATGAGGACGACTGGGTGATATGTTGCTGTATGAGGGACTACTGGATGTTGGCTATATGAGGACTACTGGATGTTGGCTGTATGAGGACTACTGGATGTTGGCTGTATGAGGGACTACTGGATGTTGGCTGTATGAGGGACTACTGGATGTTGGCTGTATGAGGGACTACTGGATGTTGGCTGTATGAGGGACTACTGGATGTTGGCTGTATGAGGACTACTGGATGTTGGCTGTATGAGGGACGCTACTGGATGTTGGCTGTATGAGGGACTACTGGATGTTGGCTGTATGAGGACTACTGGATGTTGGCTGTATGAGGGACTACTGGATGTTGGCTGTATGAGGGACTACTGGATGTTGGCTGTATGAGGGACTACTGGATGTTGGCTGTATGAGGGACTACTGGATGTTGGCTGTATGGGGGACTACTGGATGTTGGCTGTATGGGGGACTACTGGATGTTGGCTGTATGGGGACTACTGGATGTTGGCTGTATGGGGGACTACTGGGTGTTGGCTGTATGGGGGACTACTGGGTGTTGGCTGTATGGGGGACGACTGGGTGTTGGCCGTATGGGGGACGACTGGGTGTTGGCCGTATGGGGGACGACTGGGTGTTGGCCGTATGGGGGGACGACTGGGTGTTGGCCGTATGGGGACGACTGGGTGTTGGCCGTATGGGGGACGACTGGGTGTTGGCCGTATGGGGACGACTGGGTGTTGGCCTGTATGGGGGACGACTGGGTGTTGGCCGTATGGGGACGACTGGGTGTTGGCCGTATGTGGGGACGACTGGGTGTTGGCCGTATGGGGACGACTGGTGTTGGCCGTATGGGG
>NW_025758939.1:0-4863 GCF_021184085.1 Oncorhynchus gorbuscha | reverse complement strand
GATATAACCATACTGACCATACTGATATAACCATACTGATATCACCATACTGATATAACCATACTGATATAACCATACTGACCATACTGATATCACCATACTGACCATACTGATATCACCATACTGATATCACCATACTGATATCACCATACTGATATAACCATACTGATATAACCATACTGATATCACCATACTGATATCACCATACCGATATCACCATACTGATATAACTAACATGATATGCATTCATACTGATATCACCATACCGATATCACCATACTGATATAACCATACTGATATCACCATACCGATATCACCATACTGATATAACCATACACCATACCGATATAACCACACTGATATAACCACACTGATATCACCATACTGATATAACCACACTGATATCACAATACTGATATCACAATACTGATATAACCATACTGATATCACCATACTGATATCACCATACTGACTATACTGATATCACCATACTGATATCACCATACCGATATAACCATACTGATATAACAATACTGATATAACTAACATGATATGACCATACCGATATCACCATACCGGATATAACCATACTGATATCACCATACTGATATCACCATACTGACCATACTGATATCACCATACTGATATAACCATACTGATATAACAATACCATACTACTGATATCACCATACTGATATAACATACCATACTGATATCACCATACTGACCATACTGATACTGCACATACATGGTATATTAGTCGATATGTAAACCACTGGAGGCAACTATATTGATATAATATAATACTGATATAATTTTAATATGATATGTATCTATACTGATATCACCATACGATATCACCATACTGATATTACCATACTGATATAACCATACTGATATAACCATACTGATATCACCATACTGATATAACCATACTGATATCACCATACTGATATAACCATACTGATATCACCATACTGACCATACTGATATAACCATACTGATATCACCATACTGATATCACCATACTGACCATACTGATATAACCATACCGATATCACCATACCGACCATACTGATATAACCATACTGATATCACCATACTGACCACATACTGATATAGCCATACTGATATCACCATACTGATATCACCATACTGACCATACTGATATAACCATACTGATATCACCATACTGATATAACCATACTGATATAACCATACTGACCATACCGATATCACCACATTCGATATCACCATACTGACCATACCGATATCACCATACCGATATCACCATCGATATCACCATACCGATATAACCATACCGATATCACCATACCGATATCACCATACCGATATAACTAACATGATATGACCATACTGATATCACCATACTGATATCACCATACTGATATAACCATACTGATATCACCATACTGATATCACCATACTGATATAACCACACTGATATCACCATACTGATATCACCATACTGATATAACCACACTGATATCACCATACTGATATCACAATACTGATATCGCCATACTGATATAACCATACTGATATCACCATACTGACCATACTGATATCACCATACTGATATCACCATACTGATATAACCATACTGATATAACAATACTGATATAACTAACATGATATGACCATACTGATATCACCATACTGATATAACCATACTGATATCACCATACTGATATCACCATACTGACCATACTGATATCACCATACTGATATAACCATACTGATATCACCATACTGATATCACCATACTGATATCACCATACTGATATCACCATACTGACCATACTGATATAACCATACTGATATCACCATACCTATATCACCATACTGATATCACCATACTGACCATACTGATATCACCATACTGATATCACCATACTGATATCACCATACTGATATCACCATACTGATATAACCATACTGATATAACCATACTGATATCACCATACTGATATAACTAACATGATATGACCATACTGATATCACCATACTGATATCACCATACTGATATCACCATACTGATATAACCATACTGATATCACCATACTGATATAACCATACTGATATCACCATACTGATATAACGATACTGACCATACTGATATCACCATACTGATATCACCATACTGATATCACCATACTGACCATACTGATATAACCATACTGATATCACCATACTGATATCACCATACTGATATAACGATACTGACCATACTGATATCACCATACTGATATCACCATACTGACCATACTGATATAACCATACTGATATAACCATACTGATATAACCATACTGATATCACCATACTGATATAACCATACTGATATCACCATACTGATATAACCATACTGATATCACCATACTGATATAACCATACTGATATCACCATACTGATATCACCATACTGATATCACCATACTGACCATACTGATATAACCATACTGATATCACCATACTGATATCACCATACTGATATAACCATACTGACCATACTGATATAACCATACTGATATCACCATACTGATATCACCATACTGACCATACTGATATAACCATACTGATATCACCATACTGATATCACCATACTGACCATACTGATATAACCATACTGATATCACCATACTGATATAACCATACTGATATAACCATACTGATATCACCATACTGATATAACTAACATGATATGACCATACTGATATCACCATACTGATATAACCATACTGACCATACTGATATAACCATACTGATATCACCATACTGATATCACCATACTGACCATACTGATATAACCATACTGATATCACCATACTGATATAACCATACTGATATAACCATACTGATATAACCATACTGATATCACCATACTGATATAACTAACATGATATGACCATACTGATATCACCATACTGATATAACGATACTGACCATACTGATATCACCATACTGATATCACCATACTGATATCACCATACTGACCATACTGATATCACCATACTGACCATACTGATATCACCATACTGATATCACCATACTGATATAACCATACTGATATCACCATACTGATATCACCATACTGATATCACCATACTGATATCACCATACTGATATAACTAACATGATATGACCATACTGATATGACCATACTGATATCACCATACTGATATAACCATACTGATATCACCATACTGATATCACCATACTGATATAACCACACTGATATCACCATACTGATATCACCATACTGATATAACCACACTGATATCACCATACTGATATCACCATACTGATATCACAATACTGATATCGCCATACTGATATAACCATACTGATATCACCATACTGATATCACCATACTGATATCACCATACTGATATCACCATACTGACCATACTGATATCACCATACTGATATAACCATACTGATATAACAATACTGATATAACTAACATGATATGACCATACTGATATCACCATACTGATATCACCATACTGATATAACCATACTGATATCACCATACTGATATCACAATACTGATATCGCCATACTGATATAACCATACTGATATCACCATACTGATATAACCATACTGATATCACCATACTGATATCACCATACTGACCATACTGATATCACCATACTGATATAACCATACTGATATAACAATACTGATATAACTAACATGATATGACCATACTGATATCACCATACTGATATCACCATACTGATATAACCATACTGATATCACCATACTGATATCACCATACTGATATAACCATACTGATATCACCATACTGATATCACCATACTGATATCACCATACTGATATAACCATACTGACCATACTGATATAACCATACTGATATCACCATACTGATATAACCATAATGACCATACTGATATCACCATACCTATATCACCATACTGATATCACCATACTGACCATACTGATATAACCATACTGATATCACCATACTGATATCACCATACTGATATCACCATACTGATATAACCATACTGATATAACCATACTGATATCACCATACTGATATAACTAACATGATATCACCATACTGATATCACCATACTGATATAACCATACTGATATAACCATACTGATATAACCATACTGATATCACCATACTGATATAACCATACTGATATCACCATACTGATATCACCATACTGATATAACGATACTGACCATACTGATATCACCATACTGATATCACCATACTGACCATACTGATATCACCATACTGATATCACCATACTGATATCACCATACTGATATAACGATACTGACCATACTGATATCACCATACTGATATCACCATACTGACCATACTGATATAACCATACTGATATAACCATACTGATATAACCATACTGATATCACCATACTGATATCACCATACTGATATAACCATACTGATATAACCATACTGATATAACCATACTGATATCACCATACTGATATCACCATACTGATATCACCATACTGACCATACTGATATAACCATACTGATATCACCATACTGATATCACCATACTGATATAACCATAATGACCATACTGATATAACCATACTGATATCACCATACTGATATCACCATACTGACCATACTGATATAACCATACTGATATCACCATACTGATATAACCATACTGATATAACCATACTGATATCACCATACTGATATAACTAACATGATATGACCATACTGATATCACCATACTGATATAAACATACTGATATAACCATACTGATATCACCATACTGATATAACGATACTGACCATACTGATATCACCATACTGATATCAC
>NW_025758938.1:0-4864 GCF_021184085.1 Oncorhynchus gorbuscha | reverse complement strand
CTTGCTTCAGCTGTCTAAAAGTATTTTTCATGGTAGTTCAGTAAAGGTTGAAGTAGTGACTGCAGTAAGCCCAGTGGTGGAAATAGTTGTATTGTTGGGTTAGTATCCAGAGCTTCAACAACAATGTGTGCTGATTGAACCAAACTAAATAGTTGGAGGATGCGGGCATCGATCCCGCTTACCTCTCACATGCTAAGCGAGCACTCTACCATTTGAGCTAATCCCCCTGTGCCTCCAATAAGAAGTATGAAATCTCAATTACCGCACTGCCAAATCCCTCGTCCCTAAGAAAGGATTCTTGCTTCAGCTGTCTAAAAGTATTTTTCATGGTAGTTCAGTAAAGGTTGAAGTAGTGACTGCAGTAAGCCCAGTGGTGGAAATAGTTGTATTGTTGGGTTAGTATCCAGAGCTACAACAACAATGTGTGCTGATTGAACCAAACTAAATAGTTTGAAGATGCAGGCATCAATCCCACTACCTCTCACATGCTAAGCAAGCACTCTACCATTTGAGCTAATCCCCCTGTGCCTCCAACAAGAAGTATGAAATCTCTAAGAGCGCACTGCCAAATCCCTCGTCCATAAGAAAGGATACTTTTTTAAAAGTATGCTTGCTTCAGCTGTCTAAAAGTATTTTTCATGGTAGTTCAGTAAAGGTTGAAGTAGTGACTGCAGTAAGCCCAGTGGTGGAAATAGTTGTATTGTTGGGTTAGTATCCAGAGCTACAACAACAATGTGTGCTGATTGAACCAAACTAAATAGTTGGAGGATGCAGGCATCGATCCCGCTACCTCTCGCATGCTAAGCGAGCGCTCTACCATTTGAGCTAATCCCCCTGCAGCTCCAATCAAAAGTATGAAATCTCAATGACCGCACTGCCAAATCCCTCGTCCATAAGAAAGGATACTTTTTAAAAAGTATGCTTGCTTCAGCTGTCTAAAAGTTATTTTTCATGGTAGTTCAGTAAAGGTTGAAGTAGTGACTGCAGTAAGCCCAGTGGTGGAAATAGTTGTATTGTTGGGTTAGTGTCCAGAGCTACAACAACAATGTGTGCTGATTGAACCAAACTAAATAGTTGGAGGATGCAGGCATCGATCCCGCTACCTCTCACATGCTAAGCGAGCGCTCTACCATTTGAGCTAATCCCCTGTGCCTCCAACACAAAGTATGAAATCTCAATGACCGCACTGCCAAATCCCTCGTCCATAAGAAAGGATACTTTTTAAAAAGTATGCTTGCTTCAGCTCTCTAAAAGTATTTTTCATGGTAGTTCAGTAAAGGTTGAAGTAGTGACTGCAGTAAGCCCAGTGGTGGAAATAGTTGTATTGTTGGGTTAGTATCCAGAGCTACAACAACGTGTGCTGATTGAACCAAACTAAGTAGTTGGAGGATGCAGGCATCAATCCCGCTACCTCTCACATGCGAAGCAAGCACTCTACCATTTGAGCTAATTCCCCTGCGCCTCCAACAAGAAGTATGAAATCTCAATGACCGCACTGCCAAAGCCCTCTAAATAGTTGGAGGATGCAGGCATCGATCCCGCTACCTCTCGCATGCTAAGCGAGCGCTCTACCATTTGAGCTAATCCCCTGCGGCTTCATAAAGAAGTATGAAATCTCAATGACCGCACTGCCAAATCTCTCGTCCATAAGAAAGGATACTTTTTAAAAGTATGCTTGCTTCAGCTGTCTAAAAGTATTTTTCATGGTAGTTCAGTAAAGGTTGAAGTAGTGACTGCAGTGAGCACAGTGGTGGAAATAGTTGTATTGTTGGGTTAGTATCCAGAGCTTACAACAACAATGTGTGCTGATTGAACCAAACTAAATAGGTGGAGGATGCGGGCATCGATCCCATTACCTCTCGCATGCGAAGCGAGCACTCTACCATTTGAGCTAATCCCCTGTGCCTCCAACAAGAAGTATGAAATCTCAATGACCGTACTGCCCTAATCCCTCGTCCATAAGAAAGGATACCTTTTAAATAGTATGCTTGCTTCAGCTCTCTAAAAGTATTTTTCATGGTAGTTCAGTAAAGGTTGAAGTAGTGACTGCAGTAAGCCCAGTGGTGGAAATAGTTGTATTGTTGGGTTAGTATCCAGAGCTACAACAACAATGTGTGCTGATTGAACCAAGCTAAATATTTGGAGGATACAGGCATCAATCCCGCTACCTCTCGCATGCTAAGCGAGCGCTCTACCATTTGAGCTAATCCCCTATGCACTCCAACAAGAAGTATGAAATCTCAATGACCGCACTGCCAAATCCCTCGTCCATGAGAAAGGATACTTTTTAAAAAGTATGCTTGCTTCAGCTGTCTAAAAGTATTTTCATGGTAGTTCAGTAAAGGTTGAAGTAGTGACTGCAGTAAGCCATAAGTGGTGGGAATAGTTGTATTGTTGAGTTAGTATCCAGAGCTACAACAACAATGTGCTGATTGAACCAAACTAAATATTTGAGATGCGGAGTATCCCGATGCGCTACCTCTCGCATGCTAAGCGAGCGCTCTACCATTTGAGCTAATCCCAATGCGGCTCCAATCTAAGTATGAAATCTCAATGACCGCACTGCCAAATCCCTCGTCCATGAGAAAGGATACTTTTTAAAAGAAGTATGTAGCAGCTGACCTCTAAAGTATTTTTTCATGGTAGTTCAGTAAAGTTTGAGGTAGTGACTGCAGTAAGCCCAAGTGGTGGGAATAGTTGCTGCTTTGTTGAGTTAGTATCCAGGGAGCACAACAACAATGTGTGCTGATTGAACCCAAACTAAATAGTTGGAGGATGCGGGCATCGATCCCGCTACCTCTCGCATGCTAAGCGAGCGCTCTACCATTTGAGCTAATCCCCTGCAGCTCCAAAAAAGTATAAAATCTCAATATCCGCACTGCCAAATCCCTCGTCCATTAGAAAGGATAATTTTTTAAAGTATAATTGCTTCAGCTGTCTAAAAAGTATTTTCATGGTAGTTCAGTAAAGGTTGAAGTAGTGACTGCAGTGAGCCCAGTGGTGGAAATAGTTGTATTGTTGGGTTAGTATCCAGAGCTTCAACAACAATGTGTGCTGATTAGACTAAACTAAATAGTTGGAGGATGCAGGCATCGATCCCGCTACCTATCACATGCTAAGCGGGCTCTACCATTGAGGTAATCCCCCTGTGCTTCCAACAAGAAGTATGAAATCTCAATGACTGCACTGCCAAATCCCTCGTCCGTAAGAAAGGATAATTTTTAAAGTATACTTACTTCAGCTGTCTAAAAGTATTTTTCATGGTAGTTCAGTAAAGGTTGAAGTAGTGACTGCAGTAAACCCAGTGGTGAAATAGTTGTATTGTTGGGTTAGTATCCAGAGCTACAGCAACAATGTGTGCTGATTAACAAACTAAATAGTTGGAGGATGCGGGCATCAATCCCGCTACGCCTCTCTCACATACTAAGTGGCGCTCTACCATTTGAGCTAATCCCCTTTGCCTCCAATAGAAGTATGAAATCTCAATTACCGCACTGCCCAAATCCCTCGTCCATAGAAAGGATATTTTTTTTAAAGGTATGCTTGCTTCATCTGTCTAAAAGTATTTTCATGGTAGTTCAGTAAAGGTTGAGTAGTGACTGCAGTAAGCCAGTGGTGGAAATAGTTGTATTGTTGAGTTAGTATCCAGAGCTACAACAACAATGTGTGCTGATTGAGACTAAACTAAATAGTTGGAGGATGCAGGCATGATCCTTCTGCCTCTCACACATACCTGTGAGCAATCTACCATTTGAGCTAATCCCCTTACGCCACCAACAAGAGTATGAAATCTCAATGACTGCACTGCCAAATCCCTCGTCTGAAAGGATACTTTTAAAGTATGTACATTCAACTGTCTAAAAAGTATTTTTCATGGTAGTTCAGTAAAGGTTGAAGTAGTGACTGCAGTAAGCCCAGTGGTGGAAATAGTTGTATTGTTGGGTTAGTATCCAGAGCTACAACAACAATGTGTGCTGATTGAACCAAACTAAATAGTTGGAGGATGCGGGCATCGATCCCGCTACCTCTCACATGCTAAGCAAGCGCTCTACCATTTGAGCTTACTCCCCTTGTGCCTCCAATAAGAAGTATGAAATCTCAATTACCTCACTGCCAAATCCCTCGTCCCTAAGAAAGGACTTTGCTTCAGCTGTCTAAAAGTATTTTTCATGGTAGTTCAGTAAAGGTTGAAGTAGTGACTGCAGTAAGCCCAGTGGTGGGAAATAGTTGTATTGTTGGGTTAGTATCCAGAGCTACAACAACAATGTGTGCTGATTGAACCAAACCAAATAGCTGGAGGACGCAAGGGGGCATCGATCCCGCTACCTCTCACATGCTAAGCAAGCGCTCTACCATTTGAGCTAATTCCCCTGCGCCTCCAACAAGAAGTATGAAATCTCAATGACCGCACTGCCAAATCCTCTAAATAGTTGGAGGATGGCAGGCATCGATCCCGCTACCTCTCACATGCTAAGCGAGCGCTCTACCATTTGAGCTAATCCCTGCGGCTCCAATAAGAAGTATGAAATCTCAATGACCGCACTGCCAAATCCCTCGTCCATAAGAAAGGATACTTTTAAAAGTATGCTTGCTTCAGCTGTCTAAAAGTATTTTTCATGGTAGTTCAGTAAAGGTTGAAGTAGTGACTGCAGAAAGCCCAGTGGTGGAAATAGTTGATATTGTTGGGTTAGTATCCAGAGCTACAACAACAATGTGCTGATTGAACCAAACTAAATAGTTTCAGGATACGGGCATCGATACCCGCTACCTCTCGCATGGCAAGCGAGCGCTCTACCATTTGAGCTAATCCCCTGCAGCTCCAATCAAAAGTATGAAATCTCAATGACCGCACTGCCAAATCCCT
>NW_025758937.1:0-4865 GCF_021184085.1 Oncorhynchus gorbuscha | reverse complement strand
GATTAGGGGAATAGGAACAGCTGGGAGCAGGAGCGAACGACAGAGAGAAGAGAGAGCGAGAGAGAGTGAGAGGGAGGAGAGAGGGATAGAAGGAGGAAAGAACCAAACAA
The DNA here is from genome assembly GCF_021184085.1 of Oncorhynchus gorbuscha. Lineage (NCBI taxonomy): Eukaryota > Metazoa > Chordata > Actinopteri > Salmoniformes > Salmonidae > Oncorhynchus > Oncorhynchus gorbuscha. Next base: position 4,755 of record NW_025758937.1, on the reverse strand, counting down.
GACCAGCAGAGGAAACGAATAGCATGGGGAGCACAGGGACAAGACATGACAATAAATGACAAACATGACAGTACCCCCCACTCACCGGCGCCTCCTGGCGCACTCGAGGGAGGAATCCTGGCGGCAACGGAGGAAATCATCGATGAGCGAACGGTCCAGCACGTCCCGAGACGGAACCCAACTCCTCTCCTCAGGACCGTAACCCTCCCAATCCACTAGGTATTGGTGACCCCGTCCCGAAACGCATGTCCATAATCTTATGTACCTTGTAAATAGGTGCGCTCTCGACAAGGACGGGAGGGGAGGGAAGACGAACGAGGGTGCGAAGAAGGGCTTAACACAGGAGACATGGAAGACAGGATGGACGCGACGAAGATGTCGCGGAAGAAGCAATCGCACAGCGAGGGATTGACGACCTGGGAGACACGGAACGGACCAATGAACCGCGGAGTCAACTTACGAGAAGCTGTCGTAAGAGGAAGGTTGCGAGTGGAAAGCCACACTCTCTGGCCGCAACAATACCTTGGACTCTTAATCCTGCGTTTATTGGCGCTCTCACCGTCTGTGCCCTGTAACGGCAAGTGCAGACCTCACCCTCCTCAGGTGCGCTCTGGCGTTGGACAAACGCTTGAGCGGAGGGAGCGCTGGACTCGGCAAGCTGGGATGAGAACAGAGGAGGCTGGTAACCCAGACTACTCTGAAACGGAGAATAACCCGGTAGCAGACGAAGGAAGCGAATTGTGACGTATTCTGCCCAGGGGGAGCTGTTCTGCCCAAGACGCAGGGTTTCTGAAAGAAAGGCTGCGTGGTATGCGACCAATCGTCTGATTGGCCCTCTCTGCTTGACCGTTAGACTGGGGATGAAACCCGGAAGAGAGACTGACGGACGCACCAATCAAGCGACAGAACTCCCTCCAAAACTGTGACGTGAATTGCGGACCTCTGTCTGAAACGGCGTCTAACGGGAGGCCATGAATTCTGAATACATTCTCAATAATGATTTGTGCCGTCTCCTTAGCGGAAGGAAGTTTAGCGAGGGGGAATGAAATGTGCCGCCTTAGAGAACCTATCGACAACCGTCAGAATCACAGTCTTCCCCGCAGACAAAGGCAGACCGGTAATGAAGTCTAAGGCAATGTGAGACCATGGTCGAGAAGGAATGGGGAGCGGTCTGAGACGACCGGCAGGAGGAGAGTTACCCGACTTAGTCTGCGCGCAGTCCGAACAAGCAGCCACGAAACGGCGCGTGTCACGCTCCTGAGTCGGCCACCAAAAGCGCTGGCGAATAGACGCAAGAGTGCCTCGAACACCGGGATGACCCGCTAACTTGGCAGAGTGAGCCCACTGAAGAACAGCCAGACGAGTGGAAACAGGAACGAAAGGAGGTTACTAGGACAAGCGCGGCGACGCAGTGTGCGTGAGTGCTTGCTTAACCTGTCTTTCAATTCCCCAGACTGTTAACCCGACAACACGCCCATAAGGAAGAATCCCCTCGGGATCAGTAGAAGCCACAGAAGAACTAAACAGACGGGATAAGGCATCAGGCTTGGTGTTCTTGCTACCCGGACGGTAGAAATCACAAACTCGAAACGAAGCGAAAAACAACGCCCAACGAGCTTGACGGGCATTAAGTCGTTTGGCAGAACGGATGTACTCAAGGTTCTTATGGTCTGTCCAAACGACAAAAGGAACGGTCGCCCCCTCAACCACTGTCGCCATTCGCCTAGGGCTAAGCGGATGGCGAGCAGTTCCACGGTTACCCACATCATAGTTGCGCTCCAGATGGCGACAGGCGATGAGAAAAATAGCGCAAGGATGAACCTTATCGTCAGACTGGAAGCTGGGATAGGATGGCTCCCACGCCTACCTCTGAAGCGTCAACCTCGACAATGAATTGTCTAGTGACGTCAGGAGTAACGAGGATAGGAGCGGACGTAAAGCGTTCTTTTAGAAGATCAAAAGCTCCCTGGGCGGAACCGGACCACTTAAAACACGTCTTGACAGAAGTAAGAGCTGTGAGAGGGGCAGCAACTTGACCGAAATTCGAATGAAACGCCGATAGAAATTAGCGAAACCTAAAAAGCGCTGCAACTCGACACGTGACCTTGGAACGGGCCAATCACTGACAGCTTGGACCTTAGCGGAATCCATCTGAATGCCTTCAGCGGAAATAACGGAACCGAGAAAAGTAACGGAGGAGACATGAAAAGAGCACTTCTCAGCCTTTACGTAGAGACAATTCTCTAAAGGCGCTGTAGAACACGTCGAACGTGCTGAACATGAATCTCGAGTGACGGAGAAAAAATCAGGATATCGTCAAGATAGACAAAAACAAAAATGTTCAGCATGTCTCTCAGAACATCATTAACTAATGCCTGAAAAACAGCTGGCGCATTGGCGAGACCCGAACGGCAGAACCCGGTACTCAAAATGCCCTAACGGAGTGTTAAACGCCGTTTTCCACTCGTCCCCCTCTCTGATGCGCACGAGATGGTAAGCGTTACGAAGGTCCAACTTAGTAAAGCACCTGGCTCCCTGCAGAATCTCGAAGGCTGATGACATAAGGGGAAGCGGATAACGATTCTTAACCGTTATGTCATTCAGCCCTCGATAATCACGCAGGGGCGCAGAGTACCGTCCTTCTTTTTAACAAAAAAGAACCCCGCCCCGGCCGGAGAAGAAGAAGGCACTATGGTACCGGCGTCAAGAGACACAGACAAATAATCCTCGAGAGCCTTACGTTCGGGAGCCGACAGAGAGTATAGTCTACCTCGAGGAGGAGTGGTCCCCGGAAGGAGATCAATACTACAATCATACGACCGGTGAGGAGGAAGGGAGTTGGCTCGGGACCGACTGAAGACCGTGCGCAGATCATGATATTCCTCCGGCACTCCTGTCAAATCGCCAGGTTCCTCCTGAGAAGTAGGGACAGAAGAAACGGGAGGGATGGCAGACATTAAACACTTCACATGACAAGAAACGTTCCAGGATAGGATAGAATTACTAGACCAATTAATAGAAGGATTATGACATACTAGCCAGGGATGACCCAAAACAACAGGTGTAAACGGTGAACGGAAAATCAAAAGAAATAGTCTCACTGTGGTTACCAGATACTGTGAGAGTTAAAGGTAGTGTCTCAAATTTGATACTGGGAAGATGACTACCATCTAAGGCAAACATGGGCGTAGGCCTGTCCTAACGGTCTGAAAGGAATGTTATGTTTCGAACCCATGCTTCGTCCATGAAACAACCCTCAGCCCCAGAGTCAATCAAAGCACTGCATGTAGCACCCGAACCGGTCAGCGTAGATGGACCGACATAGTAGTACAAGATCTAGATGAAGGGACCTGAGTAGTAGCGCTCACCAGTAGCCCTCCGCTTACTGATGGGCTCTGGCCTCTTACTGGACATGAATTAACAAAATGTCCAGCAACTCCGCAATAGAGGCACAGGCGGTTGGTGATCCTCCGTTCCCTCTCCTTATTCGAGATGCGAATCCCTCCCAGCTGCATGGGCTCAGTCTCAAAGCCAGAGGAGGGAGATGGTTGCGATGCGGAGCAGGAAACACCGTTGATGCGAGCTCTCTTCCACGAGCCCGGTGACGAAGATCTACCCGTCGTTCTATGCGGATGGCGAGAGCAATCAAAGAATCCACATCTGATGGAACCTCCCGGGAGAGAATCTCATCCTTAACCACTGCGTGGAGTCCCTCCAGAAAACGAGCGAGCAGCGCCGGCTCGTTCCACTCACTAGAGGCAGCAAGAGTGCGAAACTCAATGGAATAATCCGTTATGGACCGTTCACCTTGGCATAAGGAAGCCAGGGCCCTAGAAGCCTCCCCACCAAAAACTGAACGGTCAAAAACCCGAATCATCTCCTCTTTAAAGTTCTGGAAATCGTTAGAGCAATCAGCCCTTGCCTCCCAGATAGCTGTGCCCCATTCTCGAGCCCGGCCAGTAAGGAGCGAAATGACGTAAGCAACCCGAGCTCTCTCTAGAGTATGTGTTGGGTTGGAGAGAGAACACAATCTCACACTGCGTGAGAAAGGAGCGGCACTCAGTGGGCTGCCCGGAGTAGCAAGGTGGGTTATTAACCCTAGGTTCTGGAGGCTCGGCAGGCCAGGAAGTAACAGGTGGCACGAGACGTAGACTCTGGAACTGTCCAGAGAGTCGGAAACCTGAGCAGCCAGGTCTTCCACGGCATGGCGAGCAGCAGACAATTCCTGCTCGTGTCTGCCGAGCATGGCTCCTTGGATCTCGACGGCAGTGTAACGGCGTCTGAAGTCGCTGGGTCCATTCCTTGGTCGGTTCCTTCTGTCATGCAGGTGAAAGAGGACCCAAAAGCGACTTAACAGAAACAGAGTTTATTAAAGTCCAAAACGGAATAACAGAAATCCTCTAGACTTGTAGAGGGAAACAACTGGAGAAGCGGCCACAGACTGCAGGTCGCTTCGGGTAGGCGCAGGCCGTAGTCGACTGAGACACCTGCTCACACGCAGCATCTGATGAAGGCACAAAACACGACAGGACAGGGTGATACACAATCACGGCAAAAACACGACAGGACAGGGGCGAAGCCAATCACAGCATGGTGAATACAATACAAGGAACCGACGGGACAGGAACGGATCACAAAGGAATAAATAGGGACTCTAATCAGGGGGAAAGGATCGGGGAACAGGTGTGGGAAGACTAAATGATGATTAGGGAATAGGAACAGCTGGGAGCAGGAACGGAACGACAGAGAAGAGAG
>NW_025758936.1:0-4865 GCF_021184085.1 Oncorhynchus gorbuscha | reverse complement strand
CCCTGCAGTAGAGTGTACTAGTAGAGTTAGGACCCCTACAGTAGAGTGTACTAGTAGAGTTAGGGCCCCTACAGTAGAGTGTACTAGTAGAGTTAGGACCCCTACAGTAGAGTGTACTGGTAGAGTTAGGGCCCCTACAGTAGAGTGTACTAGTAGAGTTAGGGACCCCTACAGTAGAGTGTACTAGTAGAGTTAGGGCCCCTACTAGTAAGGATTAGGGCCCCCTACAGTAGAGTGTACTAGTAAGTTAGGACCCCTACAGTAGAAGTGTACTAGTGAGAGTTAGGGCCCCCTACAGTAAGTGTACTAGTAAGAGTTAGGACCCCTACGGTAGAGTGTACTAGTAGAGTTAGGCCCCTACAGTAGAGTGTACTAGTAGAGTTAGGGCCCCTACAGTAGAGTGTACTAGTAGAGTTAGGGCTAGTAGAGTGTACTAGGAGTTAGGGCCCCTACAATAGAGTGCACAAGTAGAGTTAGGGCCCCTGCAGTAGAGTGTACTAGTAGAGTAAGGACCCCTACAATAGAGTGTACTAGTAGAGTTAGGGCCCCTACAGAGTAGTAGATTTAGCCCTGCAGTAGAGTGTACTAGTAGGTTAGGACACCTACAGTAATGTACTAGTAGAGTTAGGGCCTACAGTAGAGTGCACTAGTAGAGTTAGGGACCCTACAATAGAGTGCACAAGTAGAGTTAGGGCCCCTTCAGTAGAGTGCACAAGAGTTAGGGCCCCTTCAGTAGAGTGTACAATAGAGTTAGGCCCTACAGTAAGTGTACTAGTAGTTAGGGCCCCTACAATAGAGTGCACAAGTAGAGTTAGGGCCCCTTCAGTAGAGTGTACTAGTAGAGTTAGGACCTCTACAGTGCAAGTAGAGGCTAGGCCCCTATAGTAGAGTGCACAAGTGAGACCTCTACAGTAGAGTGTACTAGTAGAAGTTAGGACCCTACAGCAGAGTGTACTAGTAGAGTTTAGAGGACCCCTACAATAGAGTGCACTGTAGAGTTAGGGCCCCTACAGTAGAGTGTACTAGTAGGAGTTAGGGCCCCTACAGTAGAGTGTACTAGTAGAGTTAGGGCCCCTACATGAGTGCAGGGGATTAGGGCTTCAGTAGAGTGCACAAGTAGAGTTAGGGCCCCTACAGTAGAGTGTACTCAGTAGAGTTAGGGCCCCTACAGTAGAGTGTACTAGTAGAGTTAGGGCCCTACAGTAGAGTGTACTAGTAAGTTAGACCCTACAGTAGAGTGTACTAGGAGTTAGGGCCCCCTACAGTAGAGTGTACTAGTAGAGTTAGGACCCCTACAGTAGAGTGTACTAGTAGAGTTAGGGCCCCTACAGTAGAGTGTACTAGAGCGTTAGGGCCTACAAAGAGTGCACAAGTAGAGTTAGGGCCCCTACAATAGAGTGTACGAGTAGAGTTAGGGCCCCTGCAGTAGAGTGTACTAGTAGAGTTAGGGCCCTACAGGGAGTGTACTAGTAGAGTTAGGGCCCCTACAGTAGAGTGTACTAGTAGAGTTAGGGCCCCTACAGTAGAGTGTACTAGTAGAGTTAGGGCCCCTACAATAGAGTGCACAAGTAGAGTTAGGTCCCCTACAATAGAGTGTACTAGTAGAGTAAGGACCCCTACAGTAGAGTGTACTAGTAGAGTTAGGGCCCCTACAATAGAGTGCACAAGTAGAGTTAGGGCCCCTGCAGTAGAGTGTACTAGTAGAGTAAGGACCCCTACAGTAGAGTGTACTAGTAGAGTTAGGGCCCTACAGTAGAGTGCACAAGTAGAGTTAGGGCTCCTACAATAGAGTGCACAAGTAGAGTTAGGGCCACTTCAGTAGAGTGGACAAGTAGAGTTAGGGCCCCTTCAGTAGAGTGTACAAGTAGAGTTAGGGCCCCTACAGTAGAGTGTACTAGTAGAGTTAGGGCCCCTGCAGTAGAGTGCACAAGTAGAGTTAGGGCCCCTACAGTAGAGTGTACTAGTAGAGTTAGGGCTCCTACAGTAGAGTGTACTAGTAGAGTTAGGACCCCTACAGTAGAGTGTACTAGTAGAGTTAGGGCCCCTACAATAGAGTGTACTAGTAGAGTTAGGCCCCTACAATAGAGTGTACTAGTAGAGTTAGGGCCCCTACAGTAGAGTGTACTAGTAGAGTTAGGGCCCCTACAATAGAGTGCACAAGTAGAGTTAGGGCCCCCTACAATAGGAGTGCACAAGTAGAGTTAGGGCCCTTCAGTAGAGTGTACTAGTAGAGTTAGGACCCCTACAGTAGAGTGTACTAGTAGAGTTAGGCCCCCATTAAATAGTAGAGTTGAGGGCAGTAGAGTGTACTAGTAGAGTTAGGACCCTACAGTAGAGTGTACTAGTAGAGTTAGGACCCTAGTAGAGTGTAGGAGTTAGGACCCCTACAGTAGAGTGTACTAGTAGAGTTAGGGGCCCCTACAGTAGAGTGTACTAGTAGAGTTAGGACCCCTACAGTATACCAGAGTGGGCCCACAGTAGAGTGTACTAGAGAGTTAGGGCCCTACAGTAGAGTGTACTAGTAGAGTTAGGGCCCCTACAATAGAGTGTACTAGTAGAGTTAGGGCCCCTACAGTAGAGTGTACTAGTGTTCAGTTAGGAGTTAGGCCCCTACAGTAGAGTGTACTAGTAGAGTTAGGGCCCCTACAGTAGAGTGTACTAGTAGAGTTAGGGCCCCTACAGTAGAGTGTACTAGTAGAGTTAGGGCCCCTGCAGTAGAGTGCACAAGTAGTGTAGTTAGGGCCCCTACAATAGAGTGTACGTAGAGTTAGGGCCCCTGCAGTAGAGTGCACAGTAGAGTAAGGACCCCTACAGTAGAGTGTACTAGTAGAATTAGGCCCCTACAGTAGAGTGTACTAGTAGAGTTAGGGCCCCTACAGTAGAGTGTACTAGTAGAGTTAAGACCCCTACAATAGAGTGCACAAGTAGAGTTAGGTCCCCTACAATAGAGTGTACTAGTAGAGTAAGGACCCCTACAGTAGAGTGTACTAGTAGAGTTAGGGCCCCTACAATAGAGTGCACAAGTAGAGTTAGGGCCCCTGCAGTAGAGTGTACTAGTAGAGTAAGGACCCCTACAGTAGAGTGTACTAGTAGAGTTAGGGCACCTACAGTAGTGCACAAGAGTTAGGTCTTCACAATAGAGTGCACAAGTAGAGTTAGGGCCAGCCTAGCAGAGTGGACAAGTAGAGTTAGGGCCCTTCAGTAGAGTGTACAAGTAGAGTTAGGGGCCCCTACAGTAGAGTGTACTAGTAGAGTTAGGCCCCTGCAGTAGAGTGCTAAGGAGAGTTAGGTCCCTACAGTAGAGTGCATTGTGATAGGGCCTTACAGTAGAGTGTACTAGTAGAGTTAGGACCCCTACAGTAGAGTGTACTAGTAGAGTTAGGGCCCCTACAATAGAGTGTACTAGTAGAGTTAGGGCCCCTACAGTAGAGTGTACTAGTAGAGTTAGGGCCCCTACAGTAGAGTGTACGAGTAGAGTTAGGGCCCCTACAATAGAGTGCACAAGTAGAGTTAGGACCCCTACAATAGAGTGCACAAGTAGAGTTAGGGCCCCTACAGTAGAGTGTACTAGTAGAGTTAGGACCCCTACAGTAGAGTGTACTAGTAGAGTTAGGGCCCCTACAATAGAGTGTACTAGTAGAGTTAGGGCCCCTACAGTAGAGTGTACTAGTAGAGTTAGGACCCTACAGTAGAGTGTACTAGTAGAGTTAGGACCCTACAGTAGAGTGTACTAGTAGAGTTAGGACCCCTACAGTAGAGTGTACTAGTAGAGTTAGGGCCCCTACAGTAGAGTGTACTAGTAGAGTTAGGACCCCTGCAGTAGAGTGTACTAGTAGAGTTAGGACCCCTACAGTAGAGTGTACTAGTAGAGTTAGGGCCCCTGCAGTAGAGTGTACTAGTAGAGTTAGGGCCCCTACAATAGAGTGTACTAGTAGAGTTAGGGCCCCTACAGTAGAGTGTACTAGTAGAGTTAGGGCCCCTTCAGTAGAGTGTACTAGTAGAGTTAGGACCCCTGCAGTAGAGTGTACTAGTAGAGTTAGGGCCCCTACAGTAGAGTGTACTAGTAGAGTTAGGGCCCCTGCAGTAGAGTGTACTAGTAGAGTTAGGGCCCCTACAGTAGAGTGTACTAGTAGAGTTAGGACCCCTACAGTAGAGTGTACTAGTAGAGTTAGGGCCCCTTCAGTAGAGTGTACTAGTAGAGTTAGGGCCCCTGCAGTAGAGTGTACTAGTAGAGTAAGGACCCCTACAGTAGAGTGTACTAGTAGAATTAGGGCCCCTACAGTAGAGTGTACTAGTAGAGTTAGGGCCCCTACAGTAGAGTGTACTAGTAGAGTTAGGGCCCCTACAGTAGAGTGTACTAGTAGAGTTAGGGCCCCTTCAGTAGAGTGTACTAGTAGAGTTAGGGCCCCTTCAGTAGAGTGTACTAGTAGAGTTAGGGCCCCTGCAGTAGAGTGTACTAGTAGAGTAAGGACCCCTACAGTAGAGTGTACTAGTAGAATTAGGGCCCCTGCAGTAGAGTGTACTAGTAGAGTTAGGACGCCTACAGTAGAGTGTACTAGTAGAGTTAGGACCCCTACAGTAGAGTGTACTAGTAGAGTTAGGGCCCCTACAGTAGTGTACTAGTAGAGTTAGGGCCCCTACAGTAGAGTGTACTAGTAGAGTTAGGGCCCCTACAGTAGAGTGTACTAGTAGAGTTAGGGCCCCTACAGTAGAGTGTACTAGTAGAGTTAGGGCCCCTGCAGTAGAGTGTACTAGTAGAGTTAGGGCCACTACAGTAGAGTGTACTAGTAGAGTTAGGGCCCCTACAGTAGAGTGTACTAGTAGAATTAGGGCCCCTACAGTAGAGTGTACTAGTAGAATTAGGG
>NW_025758935.1:0-4865 GCF_021184085.1 Oncorhynchus gorbuscha | reverse complement strand
GGGCTATACAACTTGTCAAACACACCCTCCTCTCCCTTCCTCTATAAGCCTTGACGACAACATAACTTCCTGTTCCGAGGATATGAGGGCGACGGTCCTATGTCAGAATGGTTCAGAACGAAGCCAACATCAGCATGAGCTTTGGTTGCAAATGGTATGAACTTTTAATTCTTATTCACTACAGAAGTGATACCTCCTAGCTGTTGAGTTAGCGACCGCAGCTGCAAACGCAGGTTAGGAAGGAACAAACAGAGAGTATCCCGTCTATCACCCAACTACGTTACTACAACGTATCCAATTGACAACCAGAGGCATTCTTCAAAGGACAGAGGACTTGGTTTGGCAACATGACCTTCTATCTACCACCAACCTACTCAAGTGCAGCTCAGAGTAAATATTTATAGCATTTTCCTTTTCCAAATGGGAGGGAATTAGAATGCATAAGATACTGTATTTACGATGGCACAGCTTCTCCTGTGTCCCCAGGCCTTCCAACCCAGCCCCTTTTCCTTTGTGTAATAAGCTGTCATATCTGTTCCGTTTCCGCTTAGACATTTTCCTCTCTGTGTTATTAGTTAGGTATTTAGTAAATAATAATTAAACCCAATTTTGTATTGCTGATTCAAATTGTTAGCCAGGTTCTTGCAGAGAACCAAGAATTTAAAACTTTCAGATGAAACTGAAGTAAGATGAAGATTAATGTTGACTGCAATGGATAAAATATTAGGTCTTTTAAGAGATTTATTCGAAGATAACAGCTCTATAAAATATTATTTTGTGGTGCCCGACTCTCTAGTTAATTACATTTACATGATTAGCTCAATCAGGTGATATTTTAGAATAGCATGTCATATCACTTAATCCGCATAGCCAAAGACACGACACCACCCAGAAGTGATGAGCTGCACAATGAATCAAGCAACAGCGTCCATTGAAAATGGAAGTAGAGGGAACCTAGATGCTTAATCAGCACAGCATGACACGCTATTAATTATAGTCTGGCCTTTTGGCTTGGCGAGCCTGCTCTTTGAACCTGGGGTGCAAATAAAACCCATTTCTTTGGTGATAGTGCAGCGCTCCACACAGATATATAAATCAGGAAAGCTTATCATTTATTCAATGGCTTCTGCTGTCTTTTTTGAATACATTTTCTCCATGGTCTGTAGGCCTACTGTCTGCTGGCTTGGGGGTTGAAGAGTAATATAATAAGGGATTTTAATACCTCAGACTATCGTTTTACAATGTCGTCCTAGACTCCAAAAATTTTATTGAGTTTTGTTTCAACGTGTACGTTGGCCGGACAGCACCGTGGACAGATTCTGTGAAAGGGTTCTACATGGAACCCCAAAATGTCTATCGAACCAAAAAAGGTTCCCCTATGCGGACAGCCGAAGAACCCTTTTAACTTCTAGATTGCACCTTTTTTCTGAGAGTGCACCATATTGCTTATACCTTGCAGATCTGCAAACACTGAAGGGTAAAAGACAAGGGAAAGGGATAGGGTGCGATTTATTACTGGTTGTGATAGAAGTATGAGTGGAGGAAGAGGTGGGGCTTGTCAGAGGAAGTTGTGGTGTGACGTGCCAACCTTCATGTCCTCCATGTCCACCTATATGGTATTAAGTAAGACCTCACTCAGGAGGCCATCTGTCTGACTCACCAGCTATTGGACATTTGGGAACAAACATACCTGGCACCCACCTGGGTGCCTACCCACACATACACAGCATGTTCAGTCACATAATAGCATCATCTTGGCCAAGTCCCTCAAATAGCAACCTTTTGATGTATTCCCATATGCACCTCCTCTGGATTACACTACATGATTTAGCCTCAGGCCTGTGTTGTGGAATATTGTTATTTTACACACTATGAAACATAACGTAACCATTACCAACTCCTCTTGTGTAGACTGTAGACTGAGAAAGTCATTATTTGTACGTACTGTAGTTGGGTTTCCTCCGAGTACAATCCAGGGAGTGTGATCAAACAGTTTGTCTGCACGCAGGTGGTAGTACTGGACAGGTTGGGAGTGTTCCCAACGGTCATTGGTCAGACTGCCAATGAGGAGTGTATTAAGCCTTGGAGTCATGACGAGGTGACATAGTCATGTATGGCTACCATGGAGGACTGTTCGTTGAGTGTGTGTGTGTGTGTGTGTGTGTGTGTGTGTGTGTGTGTGTGTGTGTGTGTGTGTGTGTGTGTGTGTGTGTGTGTGTGTGTGTGTGTGTGTGTGTGTGTGTGTGTGTGTGTGTGTGTGTGTGTGTGTGTGTGTGTGTGTGTGTGTGTGCACGCGTGTGTGCCTGTGTAGAGGGAGGAGCGAGATGCTGTTCAGATGATCTCACAGAAAAAGCACAGTGAAGCACTATTGCAGTAACAGCACTAAATCCACAATGTTCACCTACTCTAACCCCCGTTGAAAAAACGGCTCCTTACACAAGGTTCCACACTGTCGGGTCTACATTTGATAACAGCCAGAATAGACGTGTGCTCAAGGTCGACGGAAACGTAATTATGTGTGGCTCACAGTGAGATCAAGACTGATCGTTACTGTACAGCTACTCCAGCATGCTCTGCTGCAGATTGAGCCGTCACTGTTCTCTGTGTTAATGCTTCCCACTCATTTATTATGAAATACAGTAGGGTTTCCAGACAAGCCAACTGCCAGGGTTCATTCAAATGTACCTGCCAGACCTTCGACTTAATAAATAAGAAATATGAGTAGGCCATATTGTCTCCTGCTAACACTTAGGGGTATTTATAGTGTACCGCCATAGCACGTATGTCAGGTTTATTTTCAAAGATGGGCTAAAAATGTGATTAAATATTCATTTAGATCTAGATGGTTGTCACGTACACTCCCTCTCTGGCCTCGAGGTCATCAGGCTGCTGATTATCCCGCACACCTGTCACCATCGTCAAGCACACCAGCGCCTCATGACACTCACCTGGACTCCATCACCTCCTTGATTATCTTCCCTATATCTGTCACTCCCCTTGGTTCTTTCTCCAGATGTTATTGACTCTGTTTCATGTCGGTGCATTGTTTGTGGTTCATGTTAATTGTTTTATTTATTTATTAAAACACTCACTCTCCCTGTACTTGCTTCCCGACTCTCAGCGCACTCGTTACACTGGCATGATCATCCCAATGGGATTGATTCCATAGGAGAGCAATGAAATTTTTTGTTTTTTAAGAACTATCCAAGTCCAGTGTCTGGTGTTTGGAGACTGTAGGGTGTGTGTGTGTGTGTGTGTGTGTGTGTGTGTGTGTGTGTGTGTGTGTGTGTGTGTGTGTGTGTGTGTGTGTGTGTGTGTGTGTGTGTGTGTGTGTGTTGTGGGGGATTTGTTTGTGGTTGGGGAGGTTGGGTTGTGAAATTGGATCTAATTTAATGTTTCACATTAAAGAACACAAGTTTGTAAACAAACACTGTATAACCTAAAAACATGGTTAAAACTTCTCATAGAATGGTGCTATCTAGAACATAAATGTTCTTCAGCTGTCCCCATAGGAGACCCTTTTGAACTATTTTTGGTTTGAGGTAGAACCCTTTTCAGTTTCATGTAGAACCCTTTCCAAGTAGTGATCAGCCCCCACACCTCTAGTGGTGTGGGGGCTGTGCTTTGGCAAAGTGGGTGGGGTAGTATACTTCCTGTTTGGCCCTGTCCGGGGGTGTCCTCGGATGGGGGCCACAGTGTCTCCTGACCCCTCCTGTCTCAGCCTCCAGTATTTATGCTGCAGTAGTTTATTTGTCAGGGGGCTAGGGTCAGTTTGTTATATCTGGTGTACTTCTCCTGTCCTATTCGGTGTCCTGTGTGAATTTAAGTGTGCTCTCTCTAATTCTCTCTTTCTCTCTTTCTTTCTCTCTGAGGACCTGAGCCCTAGGACCATGCCTCTCGGAGGACCTGAGCCCTAGACCATGACTACCTGACATGATGACTCCTTGCTGTCCCCAGTCCACCTGGCCGTGCTGCTGCTCCAGTTTCAACTGTTCTGCCTTATTATTATTGGACCATGCTGGTCATTTATGAACATTTGAACATCTTGGCCATGTTCTGTTATAATCTCCACCCGGCACAGCCAGAAGAGGACTGGCCACCCCACATAGCCTGGTTCCTCTCTAGGTTTCTTCCTAGGTTTTGGCCTTTCTAGGAGTTTTTCCTAGCCACCGTGCTTCTACACCTGCATTGCTTGCTGTTTGGGGTTTTAGGCTGGGTTTCTGTACAGCACTTTGAGATATCAGCTGATGTACGAAGGGCTATATAAATAAATTCGATTTGATTTTATTTGATCTACAACAAACCAAAGGGTTCCACCTGGAACCAAAGGGTTCTCCTATGGGGACAGCTGAAGAATCCTCTGGGGGGAAAAAAGTGTAATTTCGTTATCATGGATGGTCAGTCTTTACATCACATTTCAATTAAGGATTGCAGTTTTACACTCCTTTAGAGTACTAGTGATATAAGATGCAATCCTGTTATGCAGGTGAATGAGGACCCAAAAGCGACTTGGTGAAAACAGAGTCTTTAATCCAGTAAAGTAAATCTACAATCATAAAGCATAATTCCACTCGTAATGACGAGAACAGACTGGAGACTCGATCATGAACTGCAGGTTGCCTCGGGAAGGCACTTGAACGTAGCAGACTCAGACACCTGCTCACCACGCAGCATCTGAGGGAAACACGACACGACAGGGCGATACACAGACACAGCACGGTGAACAATAGACAAGGATCCGACAGGGCAGAAACGGAAAACAAGGGGAGAAATAGGGACTCTAATCAGGGAAAAAGATAGGGAACAGGTGTGGGAAGACTAAATGATTGATTAGGGGAATAGGAACAGCTGGGAGCAGAACGGAA
>NW_025758934.1:0-4866 GCF_021184085.1 Oncorhynchus gorbuscha | reverse complement strand
GTGTGTGGGTGTGAGTATTAGTGTGTGGGTGTGAGTATTAGTGTGTGGGTGTGAGTATTAGTGTGTGGGTGTGAGTATTAGTGTGTATAAGAGATTGTTTCGTTATACCGTCGTCTCCTTTGGCCTTTAGGGTCTGAGCTTCCACCTGGGTGCAGTGCTACTGTCTCTCGCCTTCATCACATATGTTGAGCATGGTAAGTCTGTAGAAGATGTGGCTAGCTATTTAAAAAAATAGAATTAAAATAGACGTTCAAATTTTATTTCAGTTCCACGTTACCTTTCAGGGATAACATTGTTTACACCTGGAGAATAACTTTAGGTGACATGCAGAGTTTGTTTATTACTAATCAAACAATCAACTTGGCTGTGGCACAATGCACAGCTAATGGTGAGTCGGCGTGATAGGATAAATCATTGTGACCTCTTATTGATTGCGTACCCTCTGTTCCAGTTTTGCGGAAGAGGCTGGCAGACATTTTAAACGCGTGTATTCTGTCAAAGAAATGTCAGCCAAACTGCACTCACAAGAACAAAGAGGTATGGTTCAATAAGAAATAAAAAGTGATATTTATGCATAATGATATTTTCTTGTGTAAAGATTTTTCAGTGTTGGTCACATGCAAATGGACCATACCACATTGTGCAATAACTCTTATATTGATGCCAAAAAATCCTCAATAAGAATGCTTGCATTACAGCATGACCTTTCTTCTCCTTCTCCCAACAACACAGGCCCCGTGGGTGTACATTATTAATATAGCCTTCAGTGCCCTGGCAGTCTTCCACCTGGCATACCTGGGCTCTCTGTTCAACTCCAGTGTGGACTACATGGATGATGATGAGGAGGTAACTGTTTACTGAATGCTTTTCAGCTATAAGATGGCCAAACTCTCATACATTACTCTGATTATGCAATGTCACGTAGCATCGTCAGATCTTTCAGAACAAAGCGTTGTGGTAGATTTGTGTATTTCAAACCCATGTCTGTTTTCTCCCTCTACAGAGTGGCGTGGCCAACCACACCATTCAGAAGTGGTCGGAGCTGAGCTGGGCCAGCCACTGGGTGACGTTTGGCTGCTGGGTGCTCTACCGCATCATCCTCTAGATGTGTGAGGGAGTGGGAGCGAGAGAGAGCTGGGGACAGAGAGACATATAGAGAAGGGAAGCAATAACAAGAGGGAATTAACGTGAGCCTGTTAAGGAAAGACCGGCTCTCTACTCCTGCACTGTGAAGTTGTATTGGACTGAAGAGTACATACACACAACCACCCTATGGACAGTATATTAACTATTTTCTCAATACCAACATACAGTGCTCAGGACACCGCCTAAGAGACGAGGTAATCTACTTACTGTAACCTGCTGGCGACAAACTATTTTTGATACTCTTGAAATAATGCCCCAATCTTCCTTAATCACATTGTTTCGTTTGAGCTGCTGCATTTGTCTACCCCTTGTGGCGAGATGGATCAACAGCAGATGTGGATCAGACATCTCCATGCGATTCTCAATCAATACTCTTCCTGTTAGCATGACAGTGGTCAATCATTCACTCTCTTTGATGAACAACTAAGAACCCGTTGTCTAGTTTTCAGAAGTGATTCCGTAATACGCCATTAAAGTAATATTTTCCTTTTCCTCCGTATTCGAAAGCTACATTTTTTTATTTCACCCTACTTAGTTGTTACATTTGTAGAGCATGTAAAACCCCTGTTTTTGTGATCACACAAATCAGCATTATAAGAGCATATTTCCTTTGTGGATTTTAATAGAAAATGTATGTATTTTTAATTTATAAAAATAAGTGTACATTGGTGTTTGTGCATTTTATACTATGTTTAGTGTAATTTAAGACATTTTTTCCATTTTCCTGTTAATAACTATGTAACTGATATACCTACCACATTATTGTAGTTCAGTCAAAAATACAAAAGTATTTAATTGCTCAGTAAGGGTTTTTCATGTTGCTTTAAAACTGATTATGAAAATGCACAACTCAAAATGAAGTTGCATCTGTAACCAAAGCCGTTGGTCATTTTCGACATGCTGCTCTTTTTAAAATGCTTTTAAGGAAATGAATCATTCATGATGGAATACTTACTGCTCCTGAACACACTGGACATTGAAACCTACTGCTCATTTGGTTCATGTGATGAGGGCCAGTCCAGAAACGACCCTTAAGGACTTTTGATTCCAGTTGGTTTCTGTTACACATCGGTGACTGGGAAACGTACACAAACATATACAGTCATTTGCTAAGCTTTCCCTTAGAATACATGGTTCATGCGATGCACATGTGCACAGTCTTAGCAAACCACCTTTGACCACTGTCCCTTTGTCAAACTTTGACCTATCTGTGTGATGCTACTGAGAGAGGTCTGTGATATTTTTTAACACATTTTCTATCAATCGGTAATCACTGTCTATCGTCAAATCCAATCAAATGTTATTAGTCACATGCGCCGAATACAACAGGTACCTTAAGGTGAAATGCTTACTTTTTTAAATGTATAAAATAAGAATAAGAAATAAAAGTAACAAGTAATTAAAGAGCAGCAGTAGAATAGCGAGACTATTCACAGTGAATAGTTTGTTTCATGTTCATGTGAAGAACTATTCGCTGTTAAAGGAAGCTAACTGGAACAATAATAAAGTGGGCACATTTACATTTAAGTCATTTAGCAGACACTCTTATCCCCACCTCTGTTTTGGACCTGGAGAAATGTAACCACTCTCAAATTAATAGAAAGAGCTATGGATGCAAGAACTGACTATCCATGATATAAAAAATGTTAACCATGTTTTGAGGCTATAAAGTGTTTGTTGTTTACAAACATTGGAGTTAAACAAGCTTATATGTTGGGTTCTCGTGGAGTGTGACAGTTACACTAAGCTCATGAGGCATTTATAAGTTATAATCTTCAAGAATCAATGGGTACAGTATATAACATTAATTTATAAGTCCAAAAATGGATTTAGCAACTAAGGATTCTAGCTTAAAGTAAACCATTTCTGCCAAGCAGACCTGTTCTTACATGGCATTCGAAAATATTGTGTGAACATGTGAACAACAAGAAACTGCTGAACTGTTTTAGGAAAAAATGATTTATTTGCTTATTTACAAGAATGGTTTGGACATTTGATCGAAATAAGGAATTTTGGTTGGGAAGAGGGAAAGATTGGGAGTGGTCAAGGTTTCAGTTTCTGGGGACGCTCTGGAAACATTGGCTGGGTTTGACCTTGTGTCTGTCCATTTCTAAGAGTTCTACAATCCAGAGCAAACAATGAGCGAGGGGAAACAGGGTGGGAAGAAAGGTCACACACAGTGGGTCACTGATGGATGGAAAGCTGTGTCACTTTCTGCCCTTGTGAGAGCAAGTGGGCACAGTTGTGTATCAAGACGGGACCTGTATGCAGTTCCAAGGGAGATGGGGAGAGGATGGGAGGCTGCTTTTCAGCCTTGCCTGCCCCAAGGACCCCCATGTTTGCGACGGCAGGATCCCAGCAGAGTCTCCAGAGCCATCTTCACAAATGCCTGGAAATTATTGCTTCTCTCCCTTCGGCTGTCCTGCGAGGGGACGGAACACAGAAATAGACAGGGGCCATGCTTCTCACATAGTGTGTAGGTGTAGGTGTGTAGGTGTAGGTGTGAGTATGAGTGTGTGGGTGTGAGTATGAGTGTGTCGGTGTGTGTATGAGTGTGTAGGTGTAGGTGTGAGTATGTGTGGGTGTGAGTATGAGTGTGTAGGTGTGAGTATGAGTGTGTGGGTGTGAGTATAAGTGTGTAGGTGTGTGTATGAGTGTGTAGGTGTAGGTGTGTGTATGAGTGTGTAGGTGTATGAGAGTGGGTGTGTGGGTGTGAGTATTAGTGTGTGGGTGTAGGTGTGAGTGTGTAGGTGTGTGTATGAGTGTGTAGGTGTAGGTGTGAGTATGAGTGTGTGGGTGTGAGTATGAGTGTGTAGGTGTGAGTATGAGTGTGTAGGTGTGAGTATGAGTGTGTGGGTGTAGGTGTGAGTATGAGTGTGTAGGTGTGAGTATGAGTGTGTAGGTGTGAGTATGAGTGTGTAGGTGTGAGTATGAGTGTGTAGGTGTGTGTAGGTGTGAGTATGAGTGTGTAGGTGTGAGTATGAGTGTGTAGGTGTGTGTATGAGTGTGTAGGTGTGAGTATGAGTGTGTAGGTGTGAGTATGAGTGTGTAGGTGTGAGTATGAGTGTGTAGGTGTGAGTATTAGTGTGTAGGTGTGAGTATGAGTGTGTAGGTGTGAGTATGAGTGTGTAGGTGTGAGTATGAGTGTGTGGGTGTGAGTATGAGTGTGTGGGTGTGAGTATGAGTGTGTGGGTGTGAGTATGAGTGTGTGGGTGTGAGTATGAGTGTGTGGGTGTGAGTATGAGTGTGTGGGTGTGAGTATGAGTGTGTAGGTGTGAGTATGTGTGTAGGTGTGAGTATGAGTGTGTAGGTGTGAGTATGAGTGTGTGGGTGTAGGTGTGAGTATGAGTGTGTGGGTGTGAGTATGAGTGTGTAGGTGTGAGTATGAGTGTGTAGGTGTGAGTATGAGTGTGTAGGTGTGAGTATGAGTGTGTAGGTGTGTGTATGAGTGTGTAGGTGTAGGTGTGAGTATGAGTGTGTGGGTGTGAGTATGAGTGTGTAGGTGTGAGTATTAGTGTGTAGGTGTGAGTATGAGTGTGTAGGTGTGAGTATGAGTGTGTAGGTGTGAGTATGAGTGTGTGGGTGTGAGTATGAGTGTGTGGGTGTGAGTATGAGTGTGTGGGTGTGAGTATGAGTGTGTGGGTGTGAGTATGAGTGTGTGGGTGTGAGTATGAGTGTGTGGGTGTGAGTATGAGTGTGTGGGTGTGAGTATTAGTGTGT
>NW_025758932.1:0-4866 GCF_021184085.1 Oncorhynchus gorbuscha | reverse complement strand
GATTAGGGAATAGGAACAGCTGGGAGCAGAACCAAACAAGACCAGCAGAGGGAAACGAATAGCATGGGGAGCACAGGGACAAGACATGACACAAATGACAAACATGACAGTACCCCCACCTCACCGAGCGCTCCTGGCGCACTCGAGGAGGAACTTGGCGGCAACGGGAGGAAATCATCGATGAGCGAACGGGTCCAGCACGCCCCGAGACGGAACCCAACTCCTCTCCTCAGGACCGTAACCCTCCCAATCCACTAGGTATTGGTGACCCCGTCCCCGAGAACGCATGTCCATAATCTTATGTACCTTGTAAATAGGTGCGCTCTCGACAAGGACGGGAGGGGGGAGGGAAGACGAACGGGGTGCGAAGAAAGGGCTTAACACAGGAGACATGGAAGACAGGGATGGACGCGACGAAGATGTCGCGGAAGAAGCAGAGTCGCACAGCGACAGGATTGACGACCTGGGAGACACGGAACGGACCAATGAACCGCGGAGTCAACTTACGAGAAGCTGTCGAAGAGGAAGGTTGCGAGTGGAAAAGCCACACTCTCTGGCCGCAACAATACCTTGGACTCTTAATCCTGCGTTTATTGGCGGCTCACCGTCTGTGCCCTGTAACGGCAAAGTGCAGACCTCACCTCCTCCAGGTGCGCTCACAACGTTGGACAAACGCTGAGCTGGAGGGAACGCTGGACTCGGCAAGCTGGGGATGAGAACAGAGGAGGCTGGTAACCCAGACTACTCTGAAACGGAGATAACCCGGTAGCAGACGAAGGAAGCGACCAGAGCGTATTCTGCCCAGGGAGCTGTTCTGCCCAAGACGCAGGGTTTCTGAAAGAAAGGCTGCGTAGTATGCGACCAATCGTCTGATTGGCCCTCTCTGCTTGACCGTTAGACTGGGGATGAAACCCGGAAGAGAGACTGACGGACGCACCAATCAAACGACAGAACTCTCCAAAACTGTGACGTGAATTGCGGGCCTCTGTCTGAAACGGCGTCTAACGGAGGCCATGAATTCTGAATACATTCTCAATAATGATTTGTGCCGTCTCCTTAGCGGAAGGAAGTTTAGCGAGGGAATGAAATGTGCCGCCTTAGAGAACCTATCGACAACCGTCAGAATCACAGTCTTCCCCGCAGACAAAGGCAGACCGGTAATGAAGTCTAAGGCAATGTGAGACCATGGTCGAAGGAATGGGGAGCGGTCTGAGACGACCGGCAGGGAGGAGAGTTACCTGACTTAGTCTGCGCGCAGTCCGAACAAGCAGCCACGAAACGCGCGTGTCACGCTCCTGAGTCGGCCACCAAAAGCGCTGGCGAATAGACGCAAGAGTGCCTCGAACACCGGGATGACCCGCTAACTTGGCAGAGTGAGCCCACTGAAGAACAGCCAGACGAGTGGAAACAGGAACGAAAAGGAGGTTACTAGGGACAAGC
This sequence comes from Oncorhynchus gorbuscha, assembly GCF_021184085.1. Lineage (NCBI taxonomy): Eukaryota > Metazoa > Chordata > Actinopteri > Salmoniformes > Salmonidae > Oncorhynchus > Oncorhynchus gorbuscha. The sequence goes on along the minus strand of NW_025758932.1, from coordinate 3,426 downwards.
GCGCGCGACGCAGAAGTGTGCGTGAGTGCTTGCTTAACCTGTCTTTCAATTCCCCAGACTGTTAACCCGACAACACGCCCATAAGGAAGAATCCCCTCGGGATCAGTAGAAGCCACAGAAGAACTAAACAGACGGGATAAGGCATCAGGCTTGGTGTTCTTGCTACCCGGACGGTAAGAAATCACAAACTCAAACGAGCGAAAAACAACGCCCAACGAGCTTGACGGGCATTAAGTCGTTTGGCAGAACGGATGTACTCAAGGTTCTTATGGTCTGTCCAAACGACAAAAGGAACGGTCGCCCTCCAACCACTGTCGCCATTCGCCTAGGGCTAAGCGGATGGCGAGCAGTTCACGGTTACCCACATCATAGTTGCGCTCAGATGGCGACAGGCGATGAGAAAATAAGCGCAAGGATGAACCTTATCGCAGACTGGAAGCGCTGGGATAGGATGGCTCCCACGCCTACCTCTGAAGGCCAACCTCGACAATGAATTGTCTAGTGACGTCAGGAGTAACGAGGATAGGAGCGGACGTAAAGCGTTCTTTAGAAGATCAAAAGCTCCCTGGGCGGAACCGGACCACTTAAAACACGTCTTGACAGAAGTAAGAGCTGTGAGAGGGGCAGCAACTTGACCGAAATTACGAATGAAACGCCGATAGAAATTAGCGAAACCTAAAAAGCGCTGCAACTCGACACGTGACCTTGGAACGGGCCAATCACTGACAGCTTGGACCTTAGCGGAATCCATCTGAATGCCTTCAGCGGAAATAACGGAACCGAGAAAAGTAACGGAGGAGACATGAAAAGAGCACTTCTCAGCCTTTACGTAGAGACAATTCTCTAAAAGGCGCTGTAGAACACGTCGAACGTGCTGAACATGAATCTCGAGTGACGGAGAAAAAAAATCAGGATATCGTCAAGATAGACAAAAACAAAAAATGTTCAGCATGTCTCTCAGAACATCATTAACTAATGCCTGAAAAACAGCTGGCGCATTGGCGAGACCGAACGGCAGAACCCGGTACTCAAAATGCCCTAACGGAGTGTTAAACGCCGTTTTCCACTCGTCCCCCTCTGATGCGCACGAGATGGTAAGCGTTACGAAGGTCCAACTTAGTAAAGCACCTGGCTCCCTGCAGAATCTCGAAGGCTGATGACATAAGGGGAAGCGGATAACGATTCTTAACCGTTATGTCATTCAGCCCTCGATATCCACGCAGGGCGCAGAGTACCGTCCTTCTTTTTAACAAAAAAGAACCCCGCCCCGGCCGGAGAAGAAGAAGGCACTATGGTACCGGCGTCAAGAGACACAGACAAATAATCCTCGAGAGCCTTACGTTCGGGAGCCGACAGAGAGTATAGTCTACCTCGAGGAGGAGTGGTCCCCGGAAGGAGATCAATACTACAATCATACGACCGGTGAGGAGGAAGGGAGTTGGCTCGGGACCGACTGAAGACCGTGCGCAGATCATGATATTCCTCCGGCACTCCTGTCAAATCGCCAGGTTCCTCCTGAGAAGTAGGGACAGAAGAAACGGAGGGATGGCAGACATTAAACACTTCACATGACAAGAAACGTTCCAGGATAGGATAGAATTACTAGACCAATTAATAGAAGGATTATGACATACTAGCCAGGGATGACCCAAAAACAACAGGTGTAAACGGTGAACGGAAAATCAAAAAGAAATAGTCTCACTGTGGTTACCAGATACTGTGAGAGTTAAAGGTAGTGTCTCAAATTTGATACTGGGAAGATGACTACCATCTAAGGCAAACATGGGCGTAGGCCTGTCTAACGGTCTGAAAGGAATGTTATGTTTCCGAACCCATGCTTCGTCCATGAAACAACCCTCAGCCCCAGAGTCAATCAAAGCACTGCATGTAGCACCCGAACCGGTCCAGCGTAGATGGACCGACATAGTAGTACAAGATCTAGATGAAGGACCTGAGTAGTAGCGCTCACCAGTAGCCCTCCGCTTACTGATGGGCTCTGGCCTCTTACTGGACATGAATTAACAAAATGTCCAGCAACTCCGCAATAGAGGCACAGGCGGTTGGTGATCCTCCGTTCCCTCTCCTTATTCGAGATGCGAATCCTCCCAGCTGCATGGGCTCAGTCTCAAAGCCAGAGGAGGGAGATGGTTGCGATGCGGAGCAGGGAAACACCGTTGATGCGAGCTCTCTTCCACGAGCCCGGTGACGAAGATCTACCCGTCGTTCTATGCGGATGGCGAGAGCAATCAAAGAATCCACATCTGATGGAACCTCCCGGGAGAGAATCTCATCCTTAACCACTGCGTGGAGTCCCTCCAGAAAACGAGCGAGCAGCGCCGGCTCGTTCCACTCACTAGAGGCAGCAAGAGTGCGAAACTCAATGGAATAATCCGTTATGGACCGTTCACCTTGGCATAAGGAAGCCAGGGCCCTAGAAGCCTCCCCACCAAAAACTGAACGGTCAAAAACCCGAATCATCTCCTCTTTAAAGTTCTGGAAATCGTTAGAGCAATCAGCCCTTGCCTCCCAGATAGCTGTGCCCCATTCTCGAGCCCGGCCAGTAAGGAGCGAAATGACGTAAGCAACCCGAGCTCTCTCTCTAGAGTATGTGTTGGGTTGGAGAGAGAACACAATCTCACACTGCGTGAGAAAGGAGCGGCACTCAGTGGGCTGCCCGGAGTAGCAAGGTGGGTTATTAACCCTAGGTTCTGGAGGCTCGGCAGGCCAGGAAGTAACAGGTGGCACGAGACGTAGACTCTGGAACTGTCCAGAGAGGTCGGAAACCTGAGCAGCCAGGTTTTCCACGGCATGGCGAGCAGCAGACAATTCCTGCTCGTGTCTGCCGAGCATGGCTCCTTGGATCTCGACGGCAGTGTAACGAGCGTCTGAAGTCGCTGGGTCCATTCCTTGGTCGGTTCCTTCTGTCATGCAGGTGAAAGAGGACCCAAACGCGACTTAACAGAAACAGAGTTTATTAAAGTCCAAAACGGAATAACAGAAATCCTCTAGACTTGTAGAGGGGAAACAACTGGAGAAGCGGCCACAGACTGCAGGTCGCTTCGGGTAGGCGCAGGCCGTAGTCGACTGAGACACCTGCTCACACGCAGCATCTGATGAAGGCACAAAACACGACAGGACAGGGTGATACACAATCACGGCAAAAACACGACAGGACAGGGCGAAACGCAATCACAGCATGGTGAATACAATACAAGGAACCGACGGGACAGGAACGGATCACAAAGGAATAAATAGGGACTCTAATCAGGGGAAAGGATCGGAACAGGTGTGGGAAGACTAAATGATGATTAGGGGAATAGGAACAGCTGGGAGCAGGAACGGAACGACAGAGAGAAGAGAGAGCGAGAGAGTGAGAGAGGGAGGGGGAGAGAGAGGGATAGAAGGAGGGAAAGAACCAAACAAGAC
>NW_025758931.1:0-4867 GCF_021184085.1 Oncorhynchus gorbuscha | reverse complement strand
GTATATAGATGCTACACACCACCACCACCCAGTATATAGATGCTACACACACCACCACCACACCACCACCCAGTATAGATGCTACACCACCACCACCCAGTATATAGATGATACACCACCACCACCCAGTATATAGATGATACACCACCACCACCACCCAGTATATAGATGCCACCACACACCACCACCCAGTATATAGTGCTGCACCACCACCACCACCCCCAGTATATAGATGATACTATATAGATGATACACCACCACCACCACAGTATATAGATGCTACACCACCACCACCACCCAGTATATAGATGATACACCACCACCACCACCCAGTATATAGATGCTACACCACAACCACCACCCGGTATATAGATGCTACACCACCACCACCACCCAGTATATAGATGCTACACCACCACCACCCAGTATATAGATGCTACCACCACCACCACCACCCAGTATATAGATGCTACACCACCACCACCCAGTATATAGATGCTACACCACCACCACCACCCAGTATATAGATGCTACACACCACCACCACCCAGTATATAGATGCTACACAAACACCACTACACCCAGTATATAGATGCTACACCACAGCCACCGCAGTATATAGATGCTACCACCACCACCACCCAGTATGTAAATTATACTACCACCCAGTATATAGATGCTACACACCACCACCCAGTATATAGATGCTGCACACCACCACCCAGTATATAGATGCTATGCAGTATATAGATGCTACACCACCACCACCAGTATATAGATGCTACACACCACCACCCAGTATATAGATGCTACACACCACCACCACCAGTATATAGATGCTACACACCACCACCCAGTATATAGATGCATATAGATGCTACACACCACCACCACCACCCAGTATATAGATGCTGCACACACCATCTGGGTTAGGGGTTTATAGATGCTACACACGTATATAGATGCTACACACCACCCAGTATATAGATGCTACACAGTACCACCAGTATATAGATGCTACACACCACCACCCAGTTTAGGCTGGGACCAGGCCCAGTATATAGATGCTACACACCACCACCACCCAGTATATAGATGCTACACAATCTGGGTTAGGGTTTGGCTGGGGTAGGCCGTAATTGACCCACCACCACCACCCAGTATATAGATGCTACACAATCTGGGTTAGGGTTTGGCTGGGGTAGGCCGTAATTGACAACCACCACCACCCAGTATATAGATGCTACACAATCTGGGTTAGGGTTTGGCTGGGGTAGGCCGTAATTGTAAATAAGAATTTGTCCTTAGCCACCCTAGTATATAAAGATGCTACACAATCGTGGGTTAGGGTTTTTTTAATTAGGCCGTAATTGACCACCACCACCACCCAGTATATAGATGCTACACAATCTGGGTTAGGGTTTGGCTGAATAGGCCGTAATTATGTAAATAGGATTTGTTAATAGCCGACTTGCCTAGTTAAATAAAGTTAAAATAACGTAAAAAGGAACATGGGTTTTAATTAACATGAAAACCAGGATGGGTTAATTAAGCAGTCAAATCCATGTTATGGGAATAATAACATGACCAGGATGGGTTAATAACATGACCAGGATGGGTTAATAGCATGACCAGGATGGGTTAATAGCATGACATGGATGGGTTAATAGCATGACCAGGATGGGTTAATAGCATGACCAGGATGGGTTAATAGCATGACCAGGATGGGTTAATAGCATGACCAGGATGGGTTAATAGCATGACCAGGATGGGTTAATAGCATGACCAGGATGGGTTAATAGCATGACCAGGATGGGTTAATAGCATGACCAGGATGGGGTGTTAACATGACCAGGATGGGTTAATAACATGACCAGGATGGGTTAATAGCATGACCAGGATGGGTTAATAACATGACCAGGATGGGTTAATAACATGACCAGGATGAATAACATGACCAGGTTAATAACATGACCAGGATGGGTTAATAACATGACCAGGATGGGTTAATAACATGACCAGGATGGGTTAATAACATGACCAGGATGGGTTAATAACATGACCAGGATGGGTTAATACGAACGGCCCATTGCTGTGAACTGTGAACTAAGAACAGTGAACTGTGTTGTCGACAATAACACACTGGTTTCTCTTCACTGCTTGATTTGGGCAGGAGCTCACCAGAACCGAGTACCGGCACCTAAAAATGTCCTATCGTTCCTGCACCTCTTATAAAACAAATATTAGTTTGAAAGTATTGTATTGTTCCTGCACCTCTTATAAAACAAAATAATAGTTTGAAAGTATTGTATTGTTCCTGCACCTCTTATAAAAACAAAATAATAGTTTGAAAGTATTGTATTGTTCCTGCACCTCTTATAAAACAAATATTAGTTTGAAAGTATTGCATTGTTCCTGCACCTCTTATAAAAAGTACTAGTTTGAAAGTATTGTATTGTTCCTGCACCTCTTATAAAAAGTACTAGTTTGAAAGTATTGTATTGTTCCTGCACCTCTTATAAAAAAGTATTGTATTGTTCCTGCACCTCTTAGTTTAGAAAGTATTGTATTGTTCCTGCACCTCTTATAAAAAGGTTTGGGTGAGTTTGGTAGGTAGTTCTAGTGGTTATAAAAAGTATGTTTGGGTGGTATTGTTCCTGCACCTCTTATAAAAGTAGCCTAGTGGTTGAAAGTATTGTATTGTTCCTGTACCCTTAGTAAAAAGTTAGTTTGAAAGTATTGTATTGTTCCTGGGTTATAAAAGTATTCAGTTAACCTAATATTGTATTGTTCCTGGGTGGGGTGGTCAGGTAGCCTAGTATTATAGGGGTGGGGGATCAGGTAGCCTAGTGGTTATAGGGGGGGTATTGGTAGCCTAGTGGTTATAGGGGGTGGGGGGATCAGGTAGCCTAGTGGTTATAGGGGGTGGGGGTTAGGTAGCCTAGTGGTTAGAGGGGTGGGGGTCAGGTAGACTAAGTGGTTATAGGGGTGGGGGTCATAGGTGGGGGGGGGGTCAGGTAGCCCTAGTGGTTTATAGGGGGTGGGGGTCAGGTAGCCTAGTGGTTATAGGGGGTGGGGTCAGGTAGATTCATGTGGTTATAGGGGGTGGGGGTCAGGTAGCCTAGTGGTTATAGGGGGTGGGGGTCAGGTAGCCTAGTGGTTATAGGGGGTGGGGGGATCAGGTAGCCTAGTGGTTATAGGGGGGGTGGGGTCAGGTAGCCTAGTGGTTAGGGGGTGGGGTCAGGTAGATTCAGTGGTTATAGGGGGGTGGGGGTCAGGTAGCCTAGTGGTTATAGGGGTGGGGTCAGGTAGCCTAGTGGTTATAGGGGTGGGGGTCAGGTAGCCTAGTGGTTATAGGGGGGGGGTCAGGTAGCCTAGTGGTTATAGGGGGTGGGGGTCAGGTACATTCACTACCACCACCCAGGGGGGTCAGGTAGACTAGTGGTTATAGGGGTGGGGGTGGGGATAGGGGGTCAGGTAGCCTAGTGGTTATAGGGGTGGGGGTGGGGGGGTCAGGTAGCCTAGTGGTTATAGGGGTGGGGGTCAGGTAGCCTAGTGGTTATAGGGGGTGGGGTCAGGTAGCCTAGTGGTTATAGGGGGTGGGGTGGGGTCAGGTAGCCTAGTGGTTATAGGGGGTGGGGGTCAGGTAGCCTAGTGGTTATAGGGGTGGGGGTCAGGTAGCCTAGTGGTTATAGGGGGTGGGGGTCAGGTAGCCTAGTGGTTATAGGGGGTGGGGGTTGGTAGCTAGTGGTTAGAGGGGGGGGGGATCCAGGTAGCCTAGTGGTTAGAGGGGTGGGGTTCAGGTAGCCTAGTGGTTAGAGGGGAGTGGGGCCTAGTGGTTACATTCATGTGGGATGGGGGGTCAGGTAGCCTAGTGGTTAGTAGGGGGGTGGGGGTGGGGATGGGGGTCAGGTAGCCTAGTGGTTATAGGGGTGGGGTGGGGGGGGTCCAGGTAGCCTAGGGGTTATAGGGGGTGGGGTGGGGTCAGGTAGCCTAGTGGTTATAGGGGTGGGGGTGGGGTCAGGTAGCCTAGTGGTTATAGGGGTGGGTCAGGTAGCCTAGTGGTTATAGGGGGTGGGGGTCAGGTAGCCTAGTGGTTATAGGGGGTGGGGTCAGGTAGCCTAGTGGTTATAGGGGGGTGGGGGTCAGGTAGCCTAGTGGTTATAGGGGGGGTGGGGGTGGGGGTCAGGTAGCCTAGTGGTTATAGGGGTGGGGGATCAGGTAGCCTAGTGGTTATAGGGGTGGGGTGGGGGTCAGGTAGCCCTAGTGGTTATAGGGGGTGGGGGTCAGGTAGCCTAGTGGTTATAGGGGGTGGGGGTAGGGCCTTGCTAGTGGTACAGGGCACCCAGGGGTTCAGGTAGCCTAGTGGTTATAGGTGGGGTCAGGTAGACTAGTGGTTATAGGGGGTGGGGTCAGGTAGCCTAGGGTTATAGGGGTGGGGGGTGGGGGTCAGGTAGCCTAGTGGTTATAGGGGGGGGGGTCAGGTAGCCTAGTGGTTATAGGGTGGTGGGGGGTCAGGTAGCCTAGTGGTTATAGGGGGTCAGGTAGCCTAGTGGTTATAGGGGTGGGGTTAGGTAGCCTAGTGGTTATAGGGGTGGGGGTGGGGATGGGGGTTACATTCAGTAGCCTAGTGGTTATAGGGGGACCACCCAGGGTCAGGTAGCCTAGTGGTTATAGGGGGTGGGGTCAGGTAGCCTAGTGGTTATAGGGGTGGGGTCAGGTAGCCTAGTGGTTATAGGGGGGTGGGGGTCAGGTAGCCTAGTGGTTATAGGGGGTGGGGGTCAGGTAGCCTAGTGGTTATAGGAAATTGGGGTCAGGTAGCCTAGTGGTTATAGGGGGTGGGGTCAGGTAGCCTAGTGGTTATAGG
>NW_025758930.1:0-4868 GCF_021184085.1 Oncorhynchus gorbuscha | reverse complement strand
ATAGCAGACAGTAATGTCAATACTAGAGGTATCTGGGGGTAGGAGATAGCAGAGAGTAATGTCAATACTAGAGGTATCTGGGGGGTAGGAGATAACAGACAGTAATGTCGGTACTAGAGGTATCTCGGGGGTAGGAGATAAACAGATAGTAATGTCAATACTAGAGGTATCTGGGGGTAGGAGATAACAGACAGTAATGTCAATACTAGAGGATATCTGGGGGGTAGGTGATAACAGACAGTAAAGTCAATACTAGAGGTATCTGGGGGTAGGAGATAACAGACAGTAATGTCAATACTAGAGTTATCTGGGGGGTAGGAGATAACAGACAGTAATGTCAATACTAGAGGTATCTGGGGGGTAGGAGATAACAGACAGTAATGTCAGTACTCAGAGGCATCTGGGGGGTAGGAGATAACAGACAGTAATGTCGGTACTAGAGGTATCTGGGGGGTAGGGAGATAACAGAGAGTAATGTCAATACTAGAGGTCTCTGGGGGTAGGAGATAACAGACAGTAATGTCGGTACTAGGGGTATCTGGGGGTAGGAGATAACAGAGAGTAATGTCAATACTATAGGTATCTGGGGGTAGGAGATAACAGACAGTAATGTCAGTACTAGAGGTATCTGGGGGTAGGAGATAACAGACAGTAATGTCAATACTAGAGGTATCTGGGGGTAGGAGATAACAGACAGTAATGTCAATACTAGAGGTATCTGGGGGTAGGAGATAACAGACAGTAATGTCAATACTAGAGGTATCTGGAGGTAGGAGATAACAGACAGTAATGTCAATACTAGAGGTATCTGGGGGGTAGGAGATAACAGACAGTAATGTCGGTACTAGAGGTATCTGGGGGTAGGAGATAACAGACAGTAATGTCAGTACTAGAGGTATCTGGGGGTAGGTGATAACAGACAGTAATGTCAATACTAAGAGGTATCTGGGGGTAGGAGATAACAGACAGTAATGTCAATACTAGAGGTATCTGGGGGTAGGAGATAACAGACAGTAATATCAGTACTAGAGGTATCTGGGGGTAGGAGATAACAGATAGTAATGTCAATACTAGAGGTATCTGGGGGTAGGAGATAACAGACAGTAATGTCAATACTAGAGGTATCTGGGGGTAGGAGATAACAGACAGTAATGTCAATACTAGAGGTATCTGGGGGTAGGAGATAACAGACAGTAATATCAGTACTAGAGGTATCTGGGGGTAGGAGATAACAGATAGTAATGTCAATACTAGAGGTATCTGGGGGTAGGAGATAACAGACAGTAATGTCAATACTAGAGGTATCTGGGGGTAGGGAGATAACAGATAGTAATGTCAGTACTAGAGGTATCTGGGGGGTAGGAGATAACAGACAGTAATGTCAATACTAGAGGTATCTGGGGGTAGGAGATAACACACAGTAATGTCAATACTAGAGGTATCTGGGGGTAGGAGATAACAGACAGTAATGTCAATACTAGGGGTATCTGGGGGTAGGAGATAACAGACAGTAATGTCAGTACTAGAGGTATCTGGGGGGGGGAGATAACGGAGATAACAGACAGATAATGTCAGTACTGGAGGTATCTGGGGGGTAGGAGATAACAGACAGTAATATCAGTACTATAGGTATCTGGGGGTAGGAGATAACAGACAGTAATGTCAATACTAGAGGTATCTGGGGGTAGGAGATAACAGACAGTAATGTCAATACTAGAGGTATCTGGGGGGGTAGGAGATAACAGACAGTAATGTCAATACTAGAGGTATCTAGGTGTAGGAGATAGCAGACAGTAATGTCAATACTAGAGGTATCTGGGGTGTGGGAGATAGGAGAGTAATGTCAATACTAGAGGTATCTGGGGTAGGAGATAACAGACAGTAATGTCAGTACTAGAGGTATCTGGGGGTAGGAGATAACAGACAGTAATGTCGGTACTAGAGGTATCTGGGGGTAGGAGATAACAGAGAGTAATGTCAATACTAGAGGTATCTGGGGGTAGGAGATAACAGACAGTAATGTCGGTACTAGGGGTATCTGGGGGTAGGAGATAACAGAGAGTAATGTCAATACTATAGGTATCTGGGGGTAGGAGATAACAGACAGTAATGTCGGTACTAGAGGTATCTGGGGGTAGGAGATAACAGATAGTAATGTCAATACTAGAGGTATCTGGGGGTAGGAGATAACAGACAGTAATGTCAATACTAGAGGTATCTGGGGGGTAGGTGATAACAGACAGTAAAGTCAATACTAGAGGTATCTGGGGGTAGGAGATAACAGACAGTAATGTCAATACTAGAGTTATCTGGGGGTAGGAGATAACAGACAGTAATGTCAATACTAGAGGTATCTGGGGGTAGGAGATAACAGACAGTAATATAGTATATAGGTATCTGGGGGGGGTAGGAGATAACAGACAGTAATGTTGGCACTAGAGGTATCTGGGGTAGATAACAGAAGAAAGTAATGTCACCTAGAGGTCTCTGGGGGAGAGATAACAGACAGTAATGTCGGTACTAGGGGTATCTGGGGGTAGGAGATAACAGACAGTAATATCAGGTACTAGAGGTATCTGGGGGTAGGAGATAACGACAGTAATGTCAATACTAGAGGTATCTGGGGGTAGGAGATAACAGACAGTAATGTCAATACTAGAGTATCTGGGGGTAGGAGATAACAGACAGTACGTCAATACTAGAGGTATCTGGGGTGGGAGATAACAGACAGTAATGTCAATAATAGAGGTATCTGGAGGTAGAGATAACAGACAGAATGTCAATACAGAGGTATCAGGGAGATAACAGACAAATGTCGGGGTAATTAGGAGGTATCTGGGGGTAGGGAGATAACAGACAGTAATGTCAGTACTAGAGTATCTGGGGGGTAGGTGCAACAGATAGTAATGTCAATACTAGGAGGTATCTGGGGGTAGGAGATAACAGACAGTAATGTCAATACTAGAGGTATCTGGGGGGGTAGGTGATAACAGACAGTAATATCAGTACTAGAGGTATCTGGGGGGTAGGAGATAACAGACAGTAATGTCAATACTAGAGGTATCTGGGGGTAGGAGATAACAGACAGTAATATCAGTACTAGAATTATCTGGGGAATTTAGGAGATAACAGATAGTAATGTCAATGCTAGAGGTATCTGGGGGTAGGAGATAACAGACAGTAATGTCAATACTAGAGGTATTGGGGTAGGAGATAACAGACAGTAATGTCAATACTAGAGGTATCTGGGGTAGGAGATAACAGACAGTAATGTCAATACTAGAGGTATCTGGGGGTGGGGATAACAGACAGTAATGTCAATACTAGAGGTATCTGGAAATTTAGGAGATAACAGACAGTAATGTCAATACTAGAGGTATCTGGGGGTAGGAGATAACACACAGTAATGTCAATACTAGAGGTATCTGGGGGGTAGGAGATAACAGACAGTAATGTCAATACTAGAGGTATCTGGGGTGTAGACGATAGCAGAGAGTAATGTCAATACTAGAGGTATCTGGGGGTAGGAGATAACAGACAGTAATGTCGGTACTAGAGGTATCTGGGGGGTAGGAGATAACAGATAGTAATGTCAATACTAGAGGTATCTGGGGTGTAGAAGATAGCAGAGAGTAATGTCAATACTAGAGGTATCTGGGGGTAGGAGATAACAGACAGTAATGTCGGTACTAGAGGTATCTGGGGGGTAGGAGATAACAGATAGTAATGTCAATACTAGAGGTATCTGGGGGTAGGAGATAACAGACAGTAATGTCAATACTAGAGGTATCTGGGGGTAGGTGATAACAGACAGTAAAGTCAATACTAGAGGTATCTGGGGGTAGGAGATAACAGACAGTAATGTCAATACTAGAGTTATCTGGGGGTAGGAGATAACAGACAGTAATGTCAATACTAGAGGTATCTGGGGGTAGGAGATAACAGACAGTAATGTCAGTACTAGAGGTATCTGGGGGGTAGGAGATAACAGACAGTAATGTCGGTACTAGAGAGTATCTGGGGGTAGGAGATAACAGAGAGTAATGTCAATACTAGAGGTATCTGGGGGTAGGAGATAACAGACAGTAATGTCGGTACTAGGAGTATCTGGGGGTAGGAGATAACAGAGAGTAATGTCAATACTATAGGTATCTGGGGGTAGGAGATAACAGACAGTAATGTCAGTACTAGAGGTATCTGGGGGTAGGAGATAACAGACAGTAATGTCAATACTAGAGGTATCTGGGGGTAGGAGATAGCAGACAGTAATGTCAGTACTAGAGGTATCTGGGGGGTAGGCGATAACAGACAGTAATGTCAATACTAGGGGTATCTGGGGGTAGGAGATAACAGACAGTAATGTCAATACTAGAAGTATCTGGGGGTAGGAGATAGCAGACAGTAATGTCAATACTAGAGGTATCTGGGGGGTAGGAGATAGCAGACAGTAATGTCAATACTAGAGGCATCTGGGGGTAGGAGATAACAGACAGTAATGTCAGTACTAGAGGTATCTGGAGGGTAGGAGATAACAGACAGTAATGTCAATACTAGAGGTATCTGGGGGTAGGAGATAACAGAAAGTAATGTCAATACTAGAGGTATCTGGGGGTAGGAGATAACAGACAGTAATATCAGTACTAGAGGTATCTGGGGGTAGGAGATAACAGACAGTAATGTCAATACTAGAGGTATCTGGGGAGGGTAGGAGATAACAGACAGTAATGTCAATACTAGAGGTATCTGGGGGTAGGAGATAGCAGACAGTAATGTCAATACTAGAGGTATCTGGGGGTAGGAGATAGCAGACAGTAATGTCAATACTAGAGGTATCTGGGGTGTAGGAGATAGCACAGAGTAATGTCAAT
>NW_025758929.1:0-4868 GCF_021184085.1 Oncorhynchus gorbuscha | reverse complement strand
CTTTAATCCAGTTTAAGGAAATAGCAATACTCCTAGACAAATCGGAGCGGTAAATAAAGCATAAAAACAATTTCACTCGTAATCACGAGAACTGACTGGAGACTCGATAATAAACTGCAGGTTGCCTCGGGAAGGCACTTGACCGTAGCAGACTCAGACACCTGCTCACCACGCAGCATCTGAGGGAAACACGACACGACAGGGCGATACAAAGACACAGCACGGTGAACAATATACAAGGATCCCACAGGGCAGAAACGGAAAACAAGGGGAGAAATAGGGACTCTAATCAGGGGAAAAGATAGGGAACAGGTGTGGGAAGACTAAATGATTGATTAGGGAATAGGAACAGCTGGGAGCAGGAACGGAACGATAGAGAGAAGAGAGAGAGGAAGGGAGAGAGAAAAAGGGAACGAACCTAAAAAGACCAGCAGGGGGAAAACGAACAGAAGGAAAAAGCAAAATGACAAGACAATATAAGACAAAACATGACAGTACCCCCCACTCACCGAGCGCCTCCTGGCGCACTCGAGAGGAATCCTGGCGGCAACGGAGGAAATCATCAATCAGTGAACGGTCCAGCACGTCCCGAGACGGAACCCAACTCCTCTCCTCAGGACCGTAACCCTCCCAATCCACTAAGTATTGGTGACCCCGTCCCCGAGAACGCATGTCCATGATCCTACGTACCTTGTAAATAGGTGCGCTCGACAAGGACGGGAGGGGGGAGGGAAGACGAACGGGGTGCGAAGAAAGGGCTTGACACAGGAGACATGGAAGACAGGATGGACGCGACGAAGATGTCGCGGAAGAAGCAGTCGCACAGCGACAGGATTGACGACCTGGGAGACACGGAACGGACCAATGAACCGCGGAGTCAACTTACGAGAAGCTGTCGTAAGAGGAAGGTTGCGAGTGGAAAGCCACACTCTCTGGCCGCAACAATACCTTGGACTCTTAATCCTACGTTTATTGGCGGCTCTCACAGTCTGTGCCCTGTAACGGCAAAGTGCAGACCTCACCCTCCTCCAGGTGCGCTCACAACGTTGGACAAACGCTTGAGCGGAGGGAACGCTGGACTCGGCAAGTTGGGATGAGAACAGAGGAGGCTGGTAACCCAGACTACTCTGAAACGGAGATAACCCGGTAGCAGACGAAGGAAGCGAGTTGTGAGCGTATTCTGCCCAGGGGAGCTGTTCTGCCCAAGACGCAGGGTTTCTGAAAGAAAGGCTGCGTAGTATGCGACCAATCGTCTGATTGGCCCTCTCTGCTTGACCGTTAGACTGGGGATGAAACCCGGAAGAGAGACTGACGGACGCACCAATCAAACGACAGAACTCCTCCAAAACTGTGACGTGAATTGCGGACCTCTGTCTGAAACGGCGTCTAACGGGAGGCCATGAATTCTGAACACATTCTCGATGATGATTTGTGCCGTCTCCTTAGCGGAAGGAAGTTTAGCGAGAGGAATGAAATGTGCCGCCTTAGAGAACCTATCGACAACCGTAAGAATCACAGTCTTCCCGCAGACAAAGGCAGACCGGTAATGAAGTCTAGGGCGATGTGAGACCATGGTCGAGAAGGAATGGGAGCGGTCTGAGACGACCGGCAGGAGGAGAGTTACCTGACTTAGTCTGCGCGCAGTCCGAACAAGCAGCCACGAAACGGCGCGTGTCACGCTCCTGAGTCGGCCACCAAAAGCGCTGGCGAATAGAAGCAAGAGTGCCTCGAACACCGGGATGACCAGCTAACTTGGCAGAGTGAGCCCACTGAAGAACAGCCAGACGAGTGGAAACAGGAACGAAAAGAAGGTTACTAGGACAAGCGCGCGGCGACGCAGTGTGCGTGAGTGCTTGCTTAACCTGTCTTTCAATTCCCCAGACTGTCAACCCGACAACACGCCCATAAGGAAGAATCCCCTCGGGATCAGTAGAAGCCACAGAAGAACTAAAAAGACGGGATAAGGCATCAGGCTTGGTGTTCTTGCTACCCGGACGGTAAGAAATCACAAACTCGAAACGAGCGAAAAATAACGCCCAACGAGCTTGACGAGCATTAAGTCGTTTGGCAGAACGGATGTACTCAAGGTTCTTATGGTCTGTCCAAACGACAAAAGGAACGGTCGCCCTCCAACCACTGTCGCCATTCGCCTAGGGCTAAGCGGATGGCGAGCAGTTCGCGGTTACCCACATCATAGTTGCGTTCAGATGGCGACAGGCGATGAGAAAATAAGCGCAAGGATGAACCTTATCGTCAGACTGGAAGCGCTGGGATAGAATGGCTCCCACGCCTACCTCTGAAGCGCCAACCTCGACAATGAATTGTCTAGTGACGTCAGGAGTAACGAGGATAGGAGCGGACGTAAAACGTTCTTTTTAGAAGATCAAAAGCTCCCTGGGCGGAACCGACCACTTAAAACACGTCTTGACAGAAGTAAGAGCTGTGAGAGGGGCAGCAACTTGACCGAAATTACGAATGAAACGCCGATAGAAATTAGCGAAACCTAGAAAGCGCTGCAACTCGACACGTGACCTTGGAACGGGCCACTCACTGACAGCTTGGACCTTAGCGGAATCCATCTGAATGCCTTCAGCGGAAATAACGGAACCGAGAAAAGTAACGGAGGAGACATGAAAAGAGCACTTCTCAGCCTTCACGTAGAGACAATTCTCTAAAAGGCGCTGGAGAACACGTCGAACGTGCTGAACATGAATCTCGAGTGACGGTGAAAAAATCAGGATATCGTCAAGGTAGACAAAAACAAAGATGTTCAGCATGTCTCTCAGAACATCATTAACTAATGCCTGAAAAACAGCTGGCGCATTGGCGAGACCAAACGGCAGAACCCGGTACTCAAAATGCCCTAACGGAGTGTTAAACGCCGTTTTCCACTCGTCCCCTCTCTGATGCGCACGAGATGGTAAGCGTTACGAAGGTCCAACTTAGTAAAGCACCTGGCTCCCTGCAGAATCTCGAAGGCTGATGACATAAGGGGAAGCGGATAACGATTCTTAACCGTTATGTCATTCAGCCTCGATATCCACGCAGGGGCGCAGAGTACCGTCCTTTTTCTTAACAAAAAAACCCCGCCCCGGCCGGAGAGGAAGAAGGCACTATGGTACCGGCGCAAGAGACACAGACAAATAATCCTCGAGAGCCTTACGTTCGGGAGCCGACAGAGAGTATAGTCTACCCCGAGGAGGAGTGGTCCCCGGAAGGAGATCAATACTACAATCATACGACCGGTGAGGAGGAAGGGAGTTGGCTCGGGACCGACTGAAGACCGTGCGCAGATCATGATATTCCTCCGGCACTCCTGTCAAATCGCCAGGTTCCTCCTGAGAAGTGGGGACAGAAGAAATGGGAGGGATGGCAGACATTAAACACTTCACATGACAAGAAACGTTCCAGGATAGGATAGAATTACTAGACCAATTAATAGAAGGATTATGACATACTAGCCAGGGATGACCCAAAACAACAGGTGTAAAAGGTGAACGAAAATCAAAAGAGAAATAGTCTCACTGTGGTTACCAGATACTGTGAGGGTTAAAGGTAGTGTCTCAAATCTGATACTGGGAAGATGACTACCATCTAAGGCGAACATGGGCGTAGGCTTGTCTAACTGTCTGAAAGGAATGTCATGTTTCCGAGCCCATGCTTCGTCCATGAAACAACCCTCAGCCCCAGAGTCTATCAAGGCACTGCATGTAGCACCCGAACCGGTCCAGCGTAGATGGACCGACATAGTAGTACAGGATCTAGATGGAGAGACCTGAGTAGTAGCGCCACCAGTAGCCTCCGCTTACTGATGAGCTCTGGCTTTTACTGGACATGAATTGACAAAATGTCCATCAAATCCGCAATAGAGGCACAGGCGGTTGGTGATCCTCCGTTCCCTCCCTTAGTCGAGATGCGAATACCTCCCAGCTGCATGGGCTCAGTCCTGAGCCAGAGGAGGGAGATGGTTGCGATGCGGAGCAGGGAAACACCGTTGACGCGAGCTCTCTTCCACGAGCTTGGTGACGAAGATCTACCCGTCGTGTTCTATGCGGATGGCGAGAGCAATCAAAGAGTCCACACTGGAAGGAACCTCCCGGGAGAGAATCTCATCTTTGACCACTGCGTGGAGTCCCTCCAGAAAACGAGCGAGCAGCGCCGGCTCGTTCCAGTCACTAGAGGCAGCAAGAGTGCGAAACTCTATAGAGTAATCCGTTATGGATCGATCACCTTGGCATAGGGAAGCCAGGGCCCTAGAAGCCTCCCTACCAAAAACTGAACGGTCAAAAACCCGAATCATCTCCTCTTTAAAGTTCTGGTAATTGTTTGAACAATCAGCCCTTGCCTCCCAGATAGCTGTGCCCCACTCTCGAGCCCGGCCAGTAAGGAGTGAAATGACGTAAGCAACCCGAGCTCTCTCTCTAGAGTATGTGTTGGGTTGAGAGAGAACACAATATCACACTGGGTGAGAAAGGAGCGGCACTCCTGGGCTGCCCGGAGTAGCAAGGTGGGTTATTAACCCTAGGTTCCGGAGGCTCGGCAGACCAGGAAGTAACAGGTGGCACGAGACGAAGACTCTGGAACTGTCCAGAGAGGTCGGAAACCTGAGCGGCCAGGTTCTCCATGGCATGACGAGCAGCAGACAATTCCTGCTCGTGTCTGCCGAGCATGGCTCCTTGATCTCGACGGCAGTGTTACGAGCGTCTGTAGTCGCTGGGTCCATTTTGGTCGGATCCTTCTGTTATGCAGGTGAATGAGGACCCAAAAGCGACTTGGCGAAAACAGAGTCTTTAATCCAGTTTAAGGAAATAGCAATACTCCTAGACAAATCGGAGCGGTAAATAAAGCATAAGACAATTTCACTCGTA
>NW_025758928.1:0-4869 GCF_021184085.1 Oncorhynchus gorbuscha | reverse complement strand
AAAACACTCTAAAGTTTCCGAAACTGTTAAAATAATGTCTGTGAGTATAACACAACTGATATGGCATACGAAAATCAGAGAAAATCCAACCAGGAGTACAATTGTTTTTCCATTAGCGAACCTTTTTATCGGTTGAAATATTATTTATTATTTATGACAAAAACAACCTGAGGATTGATTTTAAACATCGTTTGAAATGTTTCTACTATCTTTAATTGTACTTTTTGACTTTCCGTATTTGAGAGCGTGCATTGTGCCTTTGGATTTCTGAACAAAATGCACCAACAAAACTGAGGTATTTGGACATAAAGATGAACTTTATCGAACAAAACGAACATTTGTTGTCTAACATGGAGACCTGGGAGTACCACCAGATGAAGATCATCAAAGGTAAGTGATTCATTTTAATACTACTGACTGTGACACTTTCCTTTGTTGGAAAATGGCTGTATGGGTTTCTGTAGCTAGGAGCTGACCTAACATAATCGCAAAGTGTGCTTTCGCTGTAAAGCCTTTTTGAAATCTGACACAGCGGTTGCATTAAGGAGAAGTTTATCTGTATTTGTATGTTTACCACTTGTATCTTTTATCAATGTTTATGATGAGTATTTCTGTTACTTTCACCGGATGTTTGTTTGAGACAATGCATTTCTGAACATAAAACACCAACTTCAAATTAGGTTTTTGGACATAAAGATGAACTTTATCGAACAAAACACACAGTTATTGTGTAACATGAAGTCCTGTGAGTGCCATCTGATGAAGATAATCAAAGGTTAGTGATTAACGTTTACTAATACCTAAAGTTGCATTACAAAAGTATTTCGAAGTGTTTTGTGAAAGTTTATCGTCTACTTTTTTTAATTTAAAAAAATGACGTTACGTTATAAAACGCTATTTTTTCCGTTGATCACACAGTCTTCATAGATCGATATCTAGGCTATATATGGACCGATTTAATCGAA
The DNA here is from genome assembly GCF_021184085.1 of Oncorhynchus gorbuscha. Classification (NCBI taxonomy): domain Eukaryota; kingdom Metazoa; phylum Chordata; class Actinopteri; order Salmoniformes; family Salmonidae; genus Oncorhynchus; species Oncorhynchus gorbuscha. Next base: position 3,904 of record NW_025758928.1, on the reverse strand, counting down.
AAAAAGACCCAATAGTGTTTATGGGACATCTAGGAGTGCCAACAAAGAAGATGGTCAAAGGTAATGAATGTTTTATATTTTATTTGTGCGTTTTGTGTAGCGCAGACTATGCTAATTATTTTGTTTATGTCCCCTGCGGGTCTTTTGGGGTGTTACATGCTATCAGATAATAGCTTCTCATGCTTTCGCCGAAAAGCATTTTAAAAAATCTGACTTGTTGCCTGGATTCACAACGAGTGTAGCTTTAATTCAATACCCTGCATGTGTATTTTAATGAACGTTTGAGTTTTAACGAGTGCTATTAGCATTTAGCGTAGCGCATTTGCATTTCCAGATGTCTAGATGGGACGCCTGCGTGTCAGGTAGGAGCAAGAGGTTCACTTAATCGCTATTTCTGACTTTGTGAGCCCTCTTCTTGGCTGGAAAATGGATGTATGGTTTTTTGTGACTAGGCGCTGACCTAACATATACGCATGGTGTGCTTTCGCCATTTGAAAGCCTATTTGAAATCGAACACTGTGGCTGGATTTACAATAAGTTTATCTATAAAATGGTGTAAAATATTTGTATGTTTGAGGAATTTTAATTATGGGATTTCTATAGTTTTGAATTTGGAGCCCTGCAATTTCACTGGCTGTTGTCTAGGTTCCCCAACCAGAAACCGTGGACTGATGGCAGCATTCGCGCAAAACTGAAAGAGCGTACCACTTTTAATCAGGGCAAGGTGACCGGAAACATTAACAAATACAAACAGTGTAGCTATTCCAATCCCAAAGGCTATCAAACAAGCTAAGCGTCAGTATAGAGACAAAGTAGAGTTGCAATTCAACGGCTCAAACACGAGACGTATGTGGCAGGGTCTACAGTCAATCACGGACTACAAAAAGAAAAACAGCCCCGTCGCGGACCACAATGTCTTGCTCGCAGACAAACTAAACAACTTCTTTGCTCACTTTGAGGACAGTACAGTTCCACTGACACTGCCTGCTAATAAAAACCCCACACTGCAGCCAATGTGAGTAAAACATTTAAACGTGTTAACCCTCACAAGGCTGCCAGCCGGGTCCTCAGAGCATGCAGACCAGCTGGCTGGTGTGTTTAAGGACATATTTAATCAACCCTTATCCCAATCTGCTGTTCCCACATGCTTCAAGAGGGCCACCATTGTTCCTGTTCCCAAGAAAGCAAAGGTAACTGTGCTAAATGACTATTGCCCAGTAGCACTCACTTCCATCATCATGAAGTGCTTTGAGAGACTTGTCAAGGACCATATCACCTCCACCCTACATGACACCCTAGACCCACTCCAATTTGCTTACCGCCCCAATAGGTCCACAGACGATACAATCACAATCACACTGCACACTGCCTTAACAAATCTGGACAAGAGGAATACCTATGTAAGAGTGCTGCTCATCGACTACAGCTCAGCATTTACAGTTTTTTTGATTGCTTAAGCACGATTTTCAAAACAGGGCCCGTGTTTTCAAAACACTACACACAATTAGCACAACCACACACCCAATTAGCAAAACTCTACAGATCCTTTGCAAAATTAAACACTCTTGTAAAAACTATACACTTCTTTTTAAAAACCACACTTTTTTACCATATGAAACATACACGTTTCACATTACTATACTCTGTTTGCACGAGTTACACTCTACTGTGATAAACCTAAAACACTTATAATAATAATAATAATATATGCCATTTAGCAGACGCTTTTATCCAAAGCGACTTACAGTCATGTGTGCTGCAAAATTAAACACTCTTGTAAAAACGATACACTTCTTTTTAAAAACCACACTTTGTTACCATATGAAACACACACATTTCACATTACTATACTCTGTTTGCACGAGTTACACTCTGCTGTGATAAACCTAAAACACTTTTAGCACTTCTACTTCCCTATGATTAGAGTAGGCTACTATCAACAAAGTACAAATATAATGTAAATTCACCAAACACTACACAAGACCAATGTTGCAGACTGAAGAAACTCATTTATTTCTCAACACGCCCAACATGTTGACATGGAGATTCATAATACTGTAACCAAACGTCACTTTACGTATTGTAAGATCAAAAAAATCAAATAAAAAATAACTAGACATTGTCTCTTCGCCTAGCTGGATCTGGCCAGAGAATTTCATCAACATCACAGGCAATGTTGTCATTAGCAAGACACCTTGGAAAGAAACGTCTTGAATGACGAATCCATCCGTGCATTGCTGCTACCTCCATCTGGTCACAGGCCTCCTCCATGGCTTGGATGAGGGTACCTCAGCCTGGAGGCGAGGAGATCATATACCTTCCACCGCCATGCCGAGAAAAACTCTTCTATAGGGTTGAGGAATGGAGAGTATGGTGGAAGATATAGGACGGTGAAATGTGGATGTTGCTGAAACCAGTTCTGAACCAGAGCAGAGCGGTGGAAAGACACATTGTCCCAGACAACAATGTATTGCATATGATCGATTTGATTTGCTGCTGTTATGTTGTGCAATTGGTCCAAGAATGTAAGTATGAGTGCTGTGTTGTAAGGGCCCATATGGGCATGGCGGTGGAGGACCCTATACTGTGTAATGGCTGCACAGAGTGTTATATTACCCCCATGTTGCCCTGGGACATTGACTATAGCCCTGTGGCCAATGATGTTTCTTCCCCTCCTTCGTGTTCTCGTCAGGTTGAACCCAGCCTCATCTACGTAAATGAACTCATGCTGGATCTCCTCTCCATCCATTCGTAAAACTCTCTGAAAAACAGTGTCAGGCAAAATTGTGTAGTTCAGTGTAGATCTAGTATACATATTACAGTACAGTAAAAGATTATGAGACAGTATGCAAGATCACACTGCTAAAATGAATACATACCTCTGCATAATCATGCCGCAGTCGTTTCACCCTTTCGGAATTGCGCTCGAAAGGCACTCGATAAATTTGCTTCATTTGAATATGTTTTTTTTTAGGATGCGTGCCAGTGTTGATGTTGAGACCTGATGGATGTCGTTGAAAATGGCGTGGTTATTGACAATGTTAGCTTGGAGCTGCTTGAGTGTTATAGCATTGTTGGCCAAAACCATGTTTACCATCTCCCTCTCTTGCTGTTCTGTGAACATAGGAGGCCTTCCCCCTTGTCGTCCCTGACCCTCAATTCTATGTAGAAAAACAACAGTATAAAATAGTACAGTAATTTCACAGGAAAAGGTAACAGAAGTGCTGATAGTGCATAGAATACAGTACTGTAAGCAGTTACTGAAACCGTGCAGATGTTTTTGATATGATGATATTTTTACAATACCTATTTTCCAGTCTAAATGTTCTCATCACACTTGCCACTGTATATCGGCTTAGATTTGGCTGTACTCGCAGTCCAGCCTCCCTCAGCGTCAGGCCGTGGTTGACAACGTGGTCAACCAGTGTTGCGCGGATCTCATTTGTCAGAGTCGGTCCTCTTTGAGCACCTTCTTCTCGTCCTCCTCGTCCTCCTCCTCCTCTTTCTCTGACTCTTTCCATTGTGCTTGAAGGCCGATGAACTCACCTGCTGCTTTTTATAGTGCTAATACACCTGATTGGTGTGTCTACAATTAAGCAAACGAGTGTTTGCACACCTGATAACTGTGTTGAACCAATAGGTTGGAGGGTGTGGTAATCTGACAGTCAGTGCTTTGGTATTGCAAGGATGTGACTTCATGATAGATTTTTGTGTGTAATGTATGTTAAGTGTGTTTAATGTTTTGCAAATCACTGTGTGTAGAGTTTTGCAACAAGTGTGAGGTTGACAATGTGCTTATAGTTGTGCAAATATCGGCTGATGTTTTGCTTCTTGAGTGTAAGGTTTTGCTAATAGTGTACTACTTTTAATTTTAGTGTGTAATCAATCCAAAAAAACTGTAAAA
>NW_025758927.1:0-4871 GCF_021184085.1 Oncorhynchus gorbuscha | reverse complement strand
CAGAGTTTATTAATGTTCAAAACGGAATAACAGAAATCCTCTAGATTGTAGAGGGAAAAACAACTGGAGAAGCGGCCACAGACTGCAGGTCGCTTCGGGTAGGCGCAGGCCGTAGTCGACTGAGACACCTGCTCACACGCAGCGTCTGATGAAGGCACAAAAACACGACAGGACAGGGTGATACACAATCACGGCAAAAACACGACAGGACAGGGCGACGCAATCACAGCATGGTGAATACAATACAAGGAACCGACGGAACAGGAACGGATCACAAAGGAATAAATAGGGACTCTAATCAGGGGAAAGGATCGGGAACAGGTGTGGGAAGACTAAATGATGATTAGGGGAATAGGAACAGCTGGGAGCAGGAACGGAGCGACAGAGAAAGAGAGAGCGAGAGAGTGAGAGAGGAGGGGAGAGAGAGGGATAGGACCAAACAAGACCAGCAGAGGGAAGCGAATAGCATGGGAGCACAGGGACAAGACATGACAATAAATGACAAACATGACAGTACCCCCCCCACTCACCGCGCGCCTCCTGGCGCACTCGAGGAAGGAATCCTGGCGGCAACGGAGGAATCATCGATGAGCGAACGGTCCAGCACGTCCCGAGACGGAACCCAACTCCTCTCCTCAGGACCGTAACCCTCCCAATCCACTAGGTATTGGTGACCCCGTCCCGAAACGCATGTCCATAATCTTATGTACCTTGTAAATAGGTGCGCTCTCGACAAGGACGGGAGGGAGGGAAGACGAACGAGGGTGCGAAGAAAGGGCTTAACACAGGAGACATGGAAGACAGGATGGACGCGACGAAGATGTCGCGGAAGAAGCAATCGCACAGCGACAGGATTGACGACCTGGGAGACACGGGCCGGACCAATGAACCGCGGAGTCAACTTACGAGAAGCTGTCGTAAGAGGAAGGTTGCGAGTGGAAAGCCACACTCTCTGGCCGCAACAATACCTTGGACTCTTAATCCTGCGTTTATTGGCGGCTCTCACCGTCTGTGCCCTGTAACGAGTGCAGACCTCACCCTCCTCCAGGTGCGCTCACAACGTTGGACAAACGCTTGAGCGGAGGGAGCTGGACTCGGCAAGCTGGGATGAGAACAGAGGGAGGCTGGTAACCCAGACTACTCTGAAACGGAGATAACCCGGTAGCAGACGAAGGAAGCGGGTGGCGTATTCTGCCCAGGGGAGCTGTTCTGCCCAAGACGCAGGGTTTCTGAAAAGAAAGGCTGCGTAGTATGCGACCAATCGTCTGATTGGCCCTCTCTGCTTGACCGTTAGACTGGGATGAAACCCGGAAGAGAGACTGACGGACGCACCAATCAAAGCGACAGAACTCCCTCAAAACTGTGACGTGAATTGCGGGCCTCTGTCTGAAACGGCGTCTAACGGGAGGCCATGAATTCTGAATACATTCTCAATAATGATTTGTGCCGTCTCCCCTTAGCGGAAGGAAGTTTAGCGAGGAATGAAATGTGCGCCTTAGAGAACCTATCGACAACCGTCAGAATCACAGTCTTCCCCGCAGACAAAGGCAGACCGGTAATGAAGTCTAAGGCAATGTGAGACCATGGTCGAGAAGGAATGGGGAGCGGTCTGAGAACGGCCGGCAGGAGAGGATTACCGACTTAGTCTGCGCGCAGTCGAACAAGCAGCCCCGAAACGGCGCGTGTCACGCTCCTGAGTCGGCCACCAAAAGCGCTGGCGAATAGACGCAAGAGTGCCTCGAACACCGGGATGACCAGCTAACTTGGCAGAGTGAGCCCACTGAAGAACAGCCAGACAGTGGAAACAGGAACGAAAGGAGGTTACTAGGACAAGCGCGCGAGCGACGCAGTGTGCGTGAGTGCTTCCTTAACCTGTCTTTCAATTCCCCCAGACTGTTAACCCGACAACACGCCCATAAGGAAGAATCCCTCGGGATCAGTAGAAGCCACAGAAGAACTAAACAGACGGGATAAGGCATCAGGCTTGGTGTTCTTGCTACCCGGACGGTAGAAATCACAAACTCGAAGCGAGCGAAAAACAACGCCCAGCGAGCTTGACGGGCATTAAGTCGTTTGGCAGAACGGATGTACTCAAGGTTCTTATGGTCTGTCCCAAGCGACAAAGGAAGTCGCCCCTCCAGCCACTGTCGCCATTCGCCTAGGGCTAAGCGGATGGCGAGCAGTTCACGGTTTACCCACATCATAGTTGCGCTCAGATGGCGACAGGCGATGAGAAAAATAAGCGCAAGGATGAACCTTATCGTCAGACTGGAAGCGCTGGGATAGGATGGCTCCCACGCCTACCTCTGAAGCGTCAACCTCGACAATGAATGTCTAGTGACGTCAGGAGTAACGAGGATAGGAAGCGGACGTAAAGCGTTCTTTTAGAAGATCAAAAGCTCCCTGGGCGGAACCCGGACCACTTAAAACACGTCTTAACAGAAGTAAGAGCTGTGAGAGGGCAGCAACTTGACCGAAGTACGAATGAAACGCCGATAGAAATTAGCGAAACCTAAAAAAAGCGCTGCAACTCGACACGTGACCTTGGAGCAGACCCAATCACTGACAGCTTGGACCTTAGCGGAATCCATCTGAATGCCTTCAGCGGAAATAACGGAACCGAGAAAAGTAACGGAGGAGACATGAAAAGAGCACTTCTCAGCCTTTACGTAGAGACAATTCTCTAAAAGGCGCTGTAGAACACGTCGAACGTGCTGAACATGAATCTCAGTGACGGAGAAAAAATCAGGATATCGTCAAGATAGACAAAAACAAAAATGTTCAGCATGTCTCTCAGAACATCATTAACTAATGCCTGAAAAACAGCTGGCGCATTGGCGGGACCCAGACGGCAGAACCCGGTACTCAAAATGCCCTAACGGAGTGTTAAACGCCGTTTTCCACTCGTCCCCCTCTCTGATGCGCACGAGATGGTAAGCGTTACGAAGGTCCAACTTAGTAAAGCACCTGGCTCCCTGCAGAATCTCGAAGGCTGATGACATAAGAAGCGGATAACGATTCTTAACCGTTATGTCATTCAGCCCTCGATAATCACGCAGGGGCGCAGAGTACCGTCCTTCTTTTTAACAAAAAAGAACCCCGCCCCGGCCGGAGAAGAAGAAGGCACAACGGTACCGGCGTCAAGAGACACAGACAAATAATCCTCGAGAGCCTTACGTTCGGGAGCCGACAGAGAGTATAGTCTACCTCGAGGAGGAGTGGTCCCCGGAAGGAGATCAATACTACAATCATACGACCGGTGAGGAGGAAGGGAGTTGGCTCGGGACCGACTGAAGACCGTGCGCAGATCATGATATTCCTCCGGCACTCCTGTCAAATCGCCAGGTTCCTCCTGAGAAGTAGGAACAGAAGAAGCGGGAGGGATGGCAGACATTAAACACTTCACATGACAAAGAAACGTTCCAGGATAGGATAGAATTACTAGACCAATTAATAGAAGGATTATGACATACTAGCCAGGGATGACCCAAAACAACAGGTGTAAACGGTGAATGGAAAATCAAAAAAGAAATAGTCTCACTGTGGTTACCAGATACTGTGAGAGTTAACGGTAGTGTCTCAAATTTGATACTGGGAAGATGACTACCATCTAAGGCAAACATGGGCGTAGGCCTGTCTAACGGTCTGAAAGGAATGTTATGTTTCCGAACCCATGCTTCGTCCATGAAACAACCCTCAGCCCCAGAGTCAATCAAAGCACTGCATGTAGCACCCGAACCGGTCAGCGTAGATGGACCGACATAAAATAGTACAAGATCTAGATGAAGGGACCTGAGTAGTAGCGCTCACCAGTAGCCCTCCGCTTACTGATGGACTCTGGCCTCTTACTGGACATGAATTAACAAAATGTCCAGCAACTCCATAATAGAAGGCACAGGCGGTTGGTGATCCTCCGTTCCCTCTCCTTATTCGAGATGCGAATCCCTCCCAGCTGCATGGGCTCAGTCTCAAAGCCAGAGGAGGGAGATGGTTGCGATGCGGAGCAGAAACACCGTTGATGCGACTCTCTTCCACGAGCCCGGTGACGAAGATCTACCCGTCGTTCTATGCGGATGGCGAGAGCAAATCAAAGAATCCACATCTGATGGAACCTCCCGGAGAGAATCTCATCCTTAACCACTGCGTGAGTCCACTCCAGAAAACGCGAAGCGCCGGCTCGTTCCACTCACTAGAGGCAGCAAGAGTGAAACTCAATGGAATAATCCGTTATGGACCGTTCACCTTGGCATAAGGAAGCCAGGGCCCTAGAAGCCTCCCCACCAAAAACTGAACGGTCAAAAACCCGAATCATCTCCTCTTTAAAGTTCTGGAATCTGTTAGAGCAATCAGCCCTTGCCTCCCAGATAGCTGTGCCCCATTCTCGAGCCCGGCCAGTAAGGAGTGAAATGACGTAAGCAGCCTTGAGCTCTCTCTCTAGAGTATGTGTGGGGTTGGAGAGAGACACAATCTCACACTGCGTGAGAAAGGAGCGGCACTCAGTGGGCTGCCCGGAGTAGCAAGGTGGGTTATTAACCCTGGGTTCTGGAGGCTCGGCAGGCCAGGGAGTAACAGGTGGCACGAGGCGTAGACTCTGGAACTGTCCAGAGAGGTCGGAAACCTGAGCGGCCAGGTTCTCCACGGCATGGCGAGCAGCAGACAATTCCTGCTCGTGTCTGCAGGCATGGCTCCTTGGATCTCGACGGCAGTGTAACGAGCGTCTGAAGTCGCTGGGTCCATTCCTTGGTCGGTTCCTTCTGTCATGCAGGTGAAAAGAGGACCCAAACGCGACTTAACAGAAACAGAGTTTATTAATGTTCAAAACGGAATAACAGAAATCCTCTAGATTGTAGAGGGGAAAAACAACTGGAGAA
>NW_025758926.1:0-4871 GCF_021184085.1 Oncorhynchus gorbuscha | reverse complement strand
TTTCCCCTGATTGGAGTCCCTATTTATTCCTTTGTGTTCCGTTCCTGTCCTGTCGGTTCCTTGTTTAGTATTCACCGTGCTGTGATTGTGTTTCGCCCTGTCCTGTCGTGTTTTTGCCTTCATCAGATGCTGCGTGTGAGCAGGTGTCTCTGTCAACTACGGCCTGCGCCTACCCGAAGCGACCTGCAGTCTGTGGCCGCTTCTCTGTTATTCCCCTCTACAGACTAGAGGATTTCTGTTATTCCCTGTTTGGACTTGAATAAACTCTGTTTCTGTTAAGTCGCTTTTGGGTCCTCTTTCACCTGCATGACAGAAGGAACCGACCAAGGAATGGACCCAGCGACTTCAGACGCTCGTTACACTGCCGTCGAGATCCAAGGAGCCATGCTCGGCAGACACGAGCAGGAATTGTCTGCTGCTCGCCATGCCGTGGAGAACCTGGCCGCTCAGGTTTCCGACCTCTCTGGACAGTTCCAGAGTCTACGTCTCGTGCCACCTGTTACTTCCTGGCCTGCCGAGCCTCCAGAACCTAGGGTTAATAACCCACCTTGCTACTCCGGGCAGCCCACTGAGTGCCGCTCCTTTCTCACGCAGTGTGAGATTGTGTTCTCTCTCAACCCAACACATACTCTAGAGAGAGAGCTCGGGTTGCTTACGTCATTTCACTCCTTACTGGCCGGGCTCGAGAATGGGGCACAGCTATCTGGGAGGCAAGGGCTGATTGCTCTAACAAGTTCCAGAACTTTAAAGAGGAGATGATTCGGGTTTTTGACCGTTCAGTTTTTGGTAGGGAGGCTTCTAGGGCCCTGGCTTCCTTATGCCAAGGTGAACGGTCCATAACGGATTATTCTATTGAGTTTCGCACTCTTGCTGCCTCTAGTGAGTGGAACGAGCCGGCGCTGCTCGCTCGTTTTCTGGAGGGACTCCACGCAGTGGTTAAGGATGAGATTCTCTCCCGGGAGGTTCCTTCAGATGTGGACTCTTTGATTGCTCTCGCCATCCGCATAGAGCGACGGGTAGATCTTCGTCACCGGGCTCGTGGAAGAGAGCTCGCATCAACGGTGTTTCCCTGCTCCGCATCGCAACCATCTCCCTCCTCTGGCTTTGAGACTGAGCCCATGCAGCTGGGAGGGATTCGCATCTCGACTAAGGAGAGGGACGGAGGATCACCAACCGCCTGTGCCTCTATTGCGGAGTTGCTGGACATTTTGTTAATTCATGTCCAGTAAGAGGCCAGAGCCCATCAGTAAGCGGAGGGCTACTGGTGAGCGCTACTACTCAGTTCTCTTCATCTAGATCTTGTCCTACTATGTCGGTCCATCTCGCTGGACCGGTTCGGGTGCTACATGCAGTGCCTTGATTGACTCTGGGGCTGAGGGTTGTTTCATGGACGAAGCATGGGTTCGGAAACATAACATTCCTTTCAGACCGTTAGACAAGCCTACGCCCATGTTTGCCTTAGATGGTAGTCATCTTCCCAGTATCAAATTTGAGACACTACCTTTAACTCTCACAGTATCTGGTAACCACAGTGAGACTATTTCTTTTTGATTTTCCGTTCACCGTTTACACCTGTTGTTTTGGGTCATCCCTGGCTAGTATGTCATAATCCTTCTATTAATTGGTCTAGTAATTCTATCCTATCCTGGAACGTTTCTTGTCATGTGAAGTGTTTAATGTCTGCCATCCCTCCCGTTTCTTCTGTCCCTACTTCTCAGGAGGAACCTGGCGATTTGACAGGAGTGCCGGAGGAATATCATGATCTGCGCACGGTCTTCAGTCGGTCCCGAGCCAACTCCCTTCCTCCTCACCGGTCGTATGATTGTAGTATTGATCTCCTTCCGGGGACCACTCCTCCTCGAGGTAGACTATACTCTCTGTCGGCTCCCGAACGTAAGGCTCTCGAGGATTATTTGTCTGTGTCTCTTGACGCCGGTACCATAGTGCCTTCTTCTTCTCCGGCCGGGGCGGGGTTCTTTTTGTTAAGAAGAAGGACGGTACTCTGCGCCCCTGCGTGGATTATCGAGGGCTGAATGACATAACGGTTAAGAATCGTTATCCGCTTCCCCTTATGTCATCAGCCTTCGAGATTCTGCAGGGAGCCAGGTGCTTTACTAAGTTGGACCTTCGTAACGCTTACCATCTCGTGCGCATCAGAGAGGGGGACGAGTGGAAAACGGCGTTTAACACTCCGTTAGGGCATTTTGAGTACCGGGTTCTGCCGTTCGGTCTCGCCAATGCGCCAGCTGTTTTCAGGCATTAGTTAATGATGTTCTGAGAGACATGCTGAACATCTTTGTTTTTGTCTATCTTGACGATATCCTGATTTTTTCTCCGTCACTCGAGATTCATGTTCAGCACGTTCGACGTGTTCTACAGCGCCTTTTAGAGAATTGTCTCTACGTAAAGGCTGAGAAGTGCTCTTTTCATGTCTCCTCCGTTACTTTTCTCGGTTCCGTTATTTCCGCTGAAGGCATTCAGATGGATTCCGCTAAGGTCAAGCTGTCAGTGATTGGCCCGTTCCAAGGTCACGTGTCGAGTTGCAGCGCTTTTTAGGTTTCGCTAATTTCTATCGGCGTTTCATTCGTAATTTCGGTCAAGTTGCTGCCCCTCTCACAGCTCTTACTTCTGTCAAGACGTGTTTTAAGTGGTCGGTTCCGCCCAGGGAGCTTTTGATCTTCTAAAAGAACGTTTTACGTCCGCTCCTATCCTCGTTACTCCTGACGTCACTAGACAATTCATTGTCGAGGTTGGCCCTTCAGAGGTAGGCGTGGGAGCCATTCTATCCCAGCGCTTCCAGTCTGACGATAAGGTTCATCCTTGCGCTTATTTTCTCATCGCCTGTCGCCATCTGAGCGCAACTATGATGTGGGTAACCGTGAACTGCTCGCCATCCGCTTAGCCCTAGGCGAATGGCGACAGTGGTTGGAGGGCGACCGTTCCTTTTGTCGTTTGGACAGACCATAAGAACCTTGAGTACATCCGTTCTGCCAAACGACTTAATGCCCGTCAAGCTCGTTGGGCGTTGTTTTTCGCTCGTTTCGAGTTTGTGATTTCTTACCGTCCGGGTAGCAAGAACACCAAGCCTGATGCCTTATCCCGTCTGTTTAGTTCTTCTGTGGCTTCTACTGATCCCGAGGGATTCTTCCTTATGGGCGTGTTGTCGGGTTAACAGTCTGGGGAATTGAAAGACAGGTTAAGCAAGCACTCACGCACACTGCGTCGCCGCGCGCTTGTCCTAGTAACCTCCTTTTCGTTCCTGTTTCCACTCGTCTGGCTGTTCTTCAGTGGGCTCACTCTGCCAAGTTAGCTGGTCATCCCGGTGTTCGAGGCACTCTTGCGTCTATTCGCCAGCGCTTTTGGTGGCCGACTCAGGAGCGTGACACGCGCCGTTTCGTGGCTGCTTGTTCGGACTGCGCGCAGACTAAGTCGGGTAACTCTCCTCCTGCCGGTCGTCTCAGACCGCTCCCATTCCTTCTCGACCATGGTCTCACATCGCCTTAGACTTCATTACCGGTCTGCCTTTGTCTGCGGGGAAGACTGTGATTCTTACGGTTGTCGATAGGTTCTCTAAGGCGGCACATTTCATTCCCCTCGCTAAACTTCCTTCCGCTAAGGAGACGGCACAAATCATTATTGAGAATGTATTCAGAATTCATGGCCTCCCGTTAGACGCCGTTTCAGACAGAGGCCCGCAATTCACGTCACAGTTTTGGAGGGAGTTCTGTCGTTTGATTGGTGCGTCCGTCAGTCTCTCTTCCGGGTTTCATCCCCAGTCTAACGGTCAAGCAGAGGGCCAATCAGACGATTGGTCGCATACTACGCAGCCTTTCTTTCAGAAACCCTGCGTCTTGGGCAGAACAGCTCCCCTGGGCAGAATACGCTCACAATTCGCTTCCTTCGTCTGCTACCGGGTTATCTCCGTTTCAGAGTAGTCTGGGTTACCAGCCTCCTCTGTTCTCATCCCCAGCTTGCCGAGTCAGCGTTCCCTCCCGCTCAAGCGTTTGTCCAACGTTGTGAGCGCACCTGGAGGAGGGTGAGGTCTGCACTTTGCCGTTACAGGGCACAGACGGTGAGCCGCCAATAAACGCAGGATTAAGAGTCCAAGGTATTGTTGCGGCCAGAGAGTGTGGCTTTCCACTCGCAACCTTCCTCTTACGACAGCTTCTCGTAAGTTGACTCCGCGGTTCATTGGTCCGTTCCGTGTCTCCCAGGTCGTCAATCCTGTCGCTGTGCGACTGCTTCTTCCTGACATCTTCGTCGCGTCCATCCTGTCTTCCATGTCTCCTGTGTTAAGCCCTTTCTTCGCACCCCGTTCGTCTTCCCTCCCCCTCCCGTCCTTGTCGAGCGCACCTATTTACAAGGTACATAAGATCATGGACATGCGTTCTCGGGGACGGGGTCACCAATACTTAGTGGATTGGGAGGGTTACGGTCCTGAGGAGAGGAGTTGGGTTCCGTCTCGGGACGTGCTGGACCGTTCACTCATCGATGATTTCCTCCGTTGCCGCCAGGATTCCTCCTCGAGTGCGCCAGGAGCGCTCGGTGGTGGGGGTACTGTCATGTTTGTCATTTATTATCATGTCTTGTCCCTGTGCTCCCCATTCTATTCGTTTCCCTCTGCTGGTCTTATTAGGTTCTTTCCCTCTTTCTATCCCTCTCTCTCCCCCTCCCTCTCTCACTCTCTCGCTCTCTCTTCTCTCTATCGTTCCGTTCCTGCTCCCAGCTGTTCCTATTCCCCTAATCATCATTTAGTCTTCCCACACCTGTTCCCGATCCTTTCCCCTGATTGGAGTCCCTATTTATTCCTTTGTGTTCCGTTCCTGTCCTGTCGGTTCCTTGTTTAGTATTCACCGTGCTGTGATTGTGTT
>NW_025758925.1:0-4872 GCF_021184085.1 Oncorhynchus gorbuscha | reverse complement strand
CTCTGTTATCATACTCATCAGGTCATCTCTATCCCTGACCTCTAACCCTGACCTCTATCCCAGACCCTCTGTTATCATACTCATCAGGTCATCTCTATCCCTGAACTCTAACCTGACCTCTAACCCAGACCCCCTCTGTTATCATACTTATCAGGTAACCTCTATCCCTGACCTCTATCCCTGACCTCTATCCCAGACCCCCTCTGTTATCATACTCATCAGGTCATCTCTATCCCTGAACTCTAACCCTGACCTCTATCCCAGACCCCCTCTGTTATCATACTCATCAGGTCATCTCTATCCCTGAACTCTAACCCTGACCAGATGTCTATGTGTCAGGGGAGAAGCTCCAGGTGGTATCCAATTTTTAAGTACCTTGGCATCATACTTTATTCCAACCTCTCTTTTAAAAAGCATGTGAAAAGGTAATTCAAATAACCAAATTCAACCTAGCTAATTTCCGATTTATACGAAATTGTTTGACTACAGAGGTAGCAAAACTGTTCTTCAATTCTATGATACTCCCCCACTTAACATACTGCTTGACTAGTTGGGCCCAAGCTTGCTGTACAACATTAAAACCTATTCAGTCTGTCTACAAACAGGCTCTCAAAGTGCTTGATAGGAAGCCCAATAGCCATCATCATTGTCACATCCTTAGAAAACATGAACTCTTGAGTTGGGAAAATCTTGTGCAATACACCGACGCATGTCTTGTATTCAAGATCCTTAATGGCCTGGCTCCCCTCCACTCAATATTTTTGTTAAACAGAAAACCCAGACATATGGCAGCAGATCCACAAGGTCTGCCATGAGAGGTGACTGTATAGTTCCCCTAAGGAAAAGCACCTTTAGTAAATCTGCATTCTCTGTGAGAGCTTCCCATGTCTGGAATACACTGCCATCAGACACACATAACTGCACCACATATCACACTTTCACAAAATGCTTGAAGACCTGGCTAAAGGTCAATCAGATTTGTGAACATGGTCCCTAGCTGTGTGTTGCCGCTTTCCATGTTGTCTGTTGTCTGTAGCTTGTGAGGTGTGGAAACACTTTGTTGCTTTTATGAATTTTGTTTTGCTGCTTTTTGTTCTATGTTGCTCTGTCTGTATGCTATGTCTTGCTTGTCCTATGTTGCTATGTCTTGCTTGTTCTATGGTGCTATTGTCTATATTGTAATTGTTTTTAATAACCTGCCCAGGGACTGTGGTTGAAAATTAGCCGGCTGGCTAAAACCGGCACTTTTACTGAAACGTTGATTAATGTGCACTGTCCCTGTAAAAATAAAATAAACTAAAAAACCTCTAACCCAGACCCCCTCTGTTATCATACTCATCAGGTCATCTCTATTCCTGACCTCTAACCCTGACCTCTAACCCAGACCCCCTCTGTTATCATACTCATCAGGTCATCTCTATTCCTGACCTCTAACCCTGACCTCTAACCCAGACCCCCTCTGTTATCATACTCATCAGGTCATCTCTATCCCTGAACTCTAACCCTGACCTCTAACCCAGACCCCCTCTGTTATCATACTCATCAGGTCATCTCTATTCCTGACCTCTAACCCAGACCCCCTCTGTTATCATACTCATCAGGTAGCCTCTAACCCTGACCTCTAACCCTGACCCCCTCTGTTATCATACTCATCAGGTCATCTCTATTCCTGACCTCTAACCCTGACCCCCTCTGTTATCATACTCATCAGGTCATCTCTATTCCTGACCTCTAACCCTGACCCCCTCTGTTATCATACTCATCAGGTTAGACCACTCAGACATACCTGTGTTATGTGGACCACAGGAAGAGTAGCTGCTGGATTTGCAATAGTCAAAGGGTCCTAATCAATGAAATCCTGTAACCCCCGATGTCATCATTCTGGTCCCCAGCAAGAAAGCCAAATAATGTTCCTCAAACAGAAGGGGAACGAACAAAGAGTCACTGACACCAACCAGAACCAAACAGGTTTTAGGAGGGGTTCTGAAAGACACTCATGGGGGTGTCCACTGACAGTTGACTAGCAACAACAACTGGAACCTAAAAGACACCCACCATGAGAGCCCACTAAATTTCCCCAAGAAGAGGCAACGAAAAACCCCCACCAAACTTAAAGACAGGAAGCAAACCAAAAAGGTGGTGCAATACTAAACCAATGAAATCAGATAAAGGATGTTTTTCTAGAAATCAGATTGGGAGCCAACTACAGGTGTTAACTCCTCACATCTCTCAAGACAACTGGAGCACTGGGCCAGACACACTTAAATAACACCTGGGCCAGACACACTTAAATAACACCTGGGCCAGACACACTTAAATAACACCTGGGCCAGACACTCTTAAATAACACCTGGGCCAGACACTCTTAAATAACACCTGGGCCAGACACTCTTAAATAACACCTGGGCCAGACACTCTTAAATAACACCTGGGCCAGACACTCTTAAATAACACCTGGGCCAGACACTCTTAAATAACACCTGGGCCAGACACTCTTAAATAACACCTGGGCCAGACACTCTTAAATAACACCTGGGCCAGACACTCTTAAATAACACCTGGGCCAGACACTCTTAAATAACACCTGGGCCAGACACTCTTAAATAACACCTGGGTCAGGCACTCTTAAATAACACCTGGGCCAGACACTCTTAAATAACACCTGGGCCAGACACTCTTAAATAACACCTGGGTCAGACACTCTTAAATAACACATGGGCCAGACACTCTTAAATAACACCTGGGCCAGACACTCTTAAATAACACCTGGGCCAGACACTCTTAAATAACACCTGGGCCAGACACTCTTAAATAACACCTGGGTCAGAAACTCTTAAATAACACCTGGGCCAGACACTCTTAAATAACACCTGGGCCAGCACAGTATAAACACCTTCCCACTAACGAGATGACACCAGCACAGGTGTAACACATACTGACTAACGAGGTGACAACCAGACACCTTAAATAACACCTGGGCCAGACACTCTTAAATAACACCTGGGCGCACAGTATAAACACCTTCCCACTCACCCAGATGACACCAGCACAGGTGTAACACATACTGGCTAACGAGGTGACAACCAGAACAGGTAACACATACTGACTAACGAGGTGACAACCAGAACAGGTGTAACACATACTGACTAACGAGGTGACAACCAGAACAGGTGTAACACATACTGACTAACGAGGTGACAACCAGAACAGGTATAACACATACTGACTAAGGATGTGAAAACAATCTGTGCTAAAGTCTAACTCCAAAGCAGAAATGGTCCAATCAAAGCCTGTAACAGTTCACATCAGGTCTCTTACACTTTATTCTATCATGAATATCCCTTTATTCCCACATGATGCTTACTGCTGATGTTACTATGCTGCTGTTACTATGCTGCTGTTACTATGCTGCTGTAATGGCTTGCTGCTGTTACTATGCTGCTGTTACTATGCTGCTGTAATGGCTTGCTGCTGTTACTATGCTGCTGTTACTATGCTGCTGTTACTATGCTGCTGTTACTATGCTGCTGTAATGGCTTGCTGCTGTTACTATGCTGCTGTAATGGCTTGCTGCTGTTACTATGCTGCTGTAATGGCTTGCTGCTGTTACTATGCTGCTGTTACTATGCTGCTGTTACTATGCTGCTGTTACTATGCTGTTGTAATGGCTTGCTGCTGTTACTATGCTGCTGTTACTATGCTGCTGTAATGGCTTGCTGCTGTTACTATGCTGCTGTTACTATGCTGCTGTTACTATGCTGCTGTAATGGCTTGCTGCTGTTACTATGCTGCTGTAATGGCTTGCTGCTGTTACTATGCTGCTGTAATGGCTTGCTGCTGTTACTATGCTGCTGTTACTATGCTGCTGTTACTATGCTGCTGTAATGGCCTGCTGCTGTTACTATGCTGCTGTTACTATGCTGCTGTTACTATGCTGCTGTTACTATGCTGCTGTTACTATGCTGCTGTTACTATGCTGCTGTTACTATGCTGCTGTTACTCTGCTGCTGTAATGGCCTGCTGCTGTTACTATGCTGCTGTTACTATGCTGCTGTTACTATGCTGCTGTTACTATGCTGCTGTTACTATGCTGCTGTTACTATGCTGCTGTAATGGCTTGCTGCTGTTACTATGCTGCTGTTACTATGCTGCTGTAATGGCTTGCTGCTGTTACTATGCTGCTGTTACTATGCTGCTGTTACTATGCTGCTGTAATGGCCTGCTGCTGTTACTATGCTGCTGTTACTATGCTGCTGTTACTATGCTGCTGTAATGGCTTGCTGCTGTTACTATGCTGCTGTTACTATGCTGCTGTAATGGCCTGCTGCTGTTACTATGCTGCTGTTACTATGCTGCTGTTACTATGCTGCTGTAATGGCTTGCTGCTGTTACTATGCTGCTGTTACTATGCTGCTGTTACTATGCTGCTGTTACTATGCTGCTGTAATGGCTTGCTGCTGTTACTATGCTGCTGTTACTATGCTGCTGTTACTATACTGCTGTTACTATGCTGCTGTTACTATGACTGCTTGTTACTATGCTGCTGTTACTATGCTGCTGTTAACGGCTTGCTGCTGTTACTATGCTGCTGTTACTATGCTGCTGTTACTATGCTGCTGTAATGGCTTGCTGCTGTTACTATGCTGCTGTTACTATGCTGCTGTTACTATGCTGCTGTTAGTATGCTGCTGTAATGGCTTGCTGCTGTTACTATGCTGCTGTTACTATGCTGCTGTTACTATGCTGCTGTAATGGCCTGCTGCTGTTACTATGCTGCTGTTACTATGCTGCTGTTACTATGCTGCTGTTACTATGCTGCTGTAATGGCTTGCTGCTGTTACTATGCTGCTGTTACTATGCTGCTGTTACTAT
>NW_025758924.1:0-4875 GCF_021184085.1 Oncorhynchus gorbuscha | reverse complement strand
CACGTTAAATTCACATCAGACCGTATTTTACACGTTAAATTCACATCAGACCGTATTTTACACGTTAAATTCACATCAGACCGTATTTTACACGTTAAATTCACATCAGACCGTATTTTACACATTAAATTCACATCAGACCGTATTTTACACATTAAATTCACATCAGACCGTATTTTACACATTAAATTCACATCAGACCTATTTACACATTAAATTCACATCAGACCGTATTTTTACACATTACCCACATCAGACCGTATTTTACACATTAAATTCACACGACCGTATTTTGCACGTTAAATTCACATCAGACCGTATTTTTACATTAAATTCACATCAGCACGTATTTGCCACATTAAATTCACATCAGACCGTATTTTGCCACAAATTCACTGCACGTATTTTACACAAATTCACATCAGACCGTATTTACACATTAAATTCACATCAGACCGTATTTACACGCTAAATTCACATCAGACCGTATTTTACACGTTAAATTCACATCAGACCGTGTTTTACAATGTTAAATTCATCAGACCGTATTTTACACATTAAATTCATCAGACCGCATTTTACACGCAAATTATACATTTTTGCCAATTCACATCAGACCGTATTTTACACATTAAATTCACATCAGACCTTATTTTACACGTTAAATTCACATCAGACCGTATTTTACACGTTAAATTCACATCAGACCGTATTTTGCCACGTTAAATTCACATCAGACCGTATTTTTTACACATTAAATTCACATCAGACCGTATTTTACCGCGTTAAATTCACATCAGACCGTATTTTACACATTAAATTCACATCAGACCGTATTTTACACATTAAATTCACATCAGACCGTATTTTACACATTAAATTCACATCAGACCAGTATTTGCCATTAATTCACATCAGACCGTTATTTTACACATTAAATTCACATCAGACCGTATTTACATTAAATTCACATCAGACCGTATTTTACACGCATTCAGACCGCAAACGTTAAATTCATCAGGGCCATATTTTACGTTAGAATTCACATCAGACCGTATTTTTACAAGTTAAATTCACATCAGACCGTATTTTACGTTAAGATTCACAGGCCGTATTTTACACATTAAATTCACATCAGACCGTATTTTACACGTTAAATTCACATCAGACCGTATTTTACACGTTAAATTCACATCAGACCGTATTTACACGCTAAATTCACATCAGACCATTTTATACGCAAATTCACATCAGACCGTATTTGCCACGCTAAATTGCCATCAGACCGTATTTTACACATTAAATTCACATCAGACCGTATTTACACGTTAAATTCACATCAGACCGTATTTTTGCCACGCAAATTCACATCAGACCGTATTTTAAATGCTAAATTATCAGACCGCATTTTTACACGCAAATTCACATCAGACCCCGCATTTTTGCCACGCTAAATTCACATCAGACCGCATTTTTCACGTTAAATTCACATCAGACCGTATTTACACGCAAATTCACATCAGACCGTGTATTTTACACGCAAATTCATCAGACCGCATTTTACACGCACCACATCAGACCGCATTTGGCTAATGCTAAATTCATCAGACCGCATTTTACACGCAAATTCACATCAGACCGTGCATTTTGCTAATGCTAAATTCACATCAGACCGCATTTGCCACGCACCCACATCAGACCGCATTTTACATGTTAAATTCATCAGACCGCATTTTTGCCATACAAATTCATCAGACCGCATTTTATACATTAAATTCACATCAGACCGCATTTTTACACGCTAAATTCACATCAGACCGCATTTTACACGCAAATTCACATCAGACCGTATTTTGCCACGTTAAATTCACATCAGACCGTATTTTTGCTAATGCTAAATTGCCATCAGACCGTATTTACATGCTAAATTCACACTGTGACCGTATTTGACACGTTAAATCTACATCAGACCGCATTTTTACTACTAAATTCACATCAGACCGTATTTGGCACATTAAATTCACATCAGACCGTATTTTTACACATTAAATTCACATCAGACCGTATTTTTACACGTTAAATTCACATCAGACCGTATTTTTACACGCAAATTCATCAGACCGTATTTTTGCACGCAAATTCACATCAGACCGTATTTTACACGCAAATTCACATCAGACCGTATTTTACACGTTAAATTCACATCAGACCGTATTTTACACGCTAAATTCACATCAGACCGTATTTTACACGTTAAATTCAAGCATCAGACCGTATTTTTACACGCAAATTACATCAGACCGTATTTTTACACGCAAATTCACATCAGACCGTATTTTTGCAATGTTAAATTCATCAGACCGCATTTTTACACGCTAAATTCACATCAGACCGCATTTTACATTAAATTCATCAGACCGTATTTTATACATTAAATTACATCAGACCGTATTTTTACACATTAAATTCACATCAGACCGTATTTTACACATTAAATTCACATCAGACCGTATTTACACATTAAATTCACATCAGACCGTATTTTTACACATTAAATTCACATCAGACCGTATTTTACACATTAAATTCACATCAGACCGTATTTTTACGTTAAATTCACATCAGACCGTATTTTTTACATTAAATTCATCAGACCGTATTTTACACGTTAAATTCACATCAGACCGTATTTTTACACGTTAAATTCACATCAGACCGTATTTTTACACGTTAAATTCACATCAGACCGTATTTACATTAAATTCACATCAGACCGCATTTTACCTAAATTCACATCAGACCGCATTTTACACATTAAATTCACATCAGACCGTATTTTATACGCTAAATTCACATCAGACCGCATTTTACACGTTAAATTCACATCAGACCGTATTTTGCCACGTTAAATTCATCAGACCGTATTTTACACGTTAAATTCACATCGTAACCGTATTTTTACACGCAAAATTCACATCAGACCGCATTTACACGCACCATCAGACCGTATTTTACACATTAAATTCACATCAGACCGTATTTTTACACATTAAATTCACATCAGACCGTATTTTATACATTAAATTCACATCAGACCGTATTTTTACACATTAAATTCACATCAGACCGTATTTTTAAATACGACCGTATTTACACATTAAATTCACATCAGACCGTATTTTTACACATTAAATTCACATCAGACCGTATTTTTACACATTAAATTCACATCAGACCGTATTTTTACACGTTAAATTCACATCAGACCGTATTTTTACAATGCTAAATTCACATCAGACCGCATTTTACACGCTAAATTCACATCAGACCGCATTTTACACGCTAAATTCACATCAGACCGTATTTTATACATTAAATCTACATCAGACCGTATTTTACACATTAAATTTCACATCAGACCGCATTTTTACACATTAAATTCACATCAGACCGTATTTTTACACGCAAATTCACATCAGACCGTATTTTACACGCTAAATTCACATCAGACCGTATTTTACACATTAAATTCACATCAGACCGCATTTTTACACGTTAAATTCACATCAGACCGTATTTTTGCACGCAAATTCACATCAGACCGTATTTTTGGCACGTTAAATTCACATCAGACCGTATTTCACGTTAAATTCACATCAGACCGTATTTTACACATTAAATTCACATCAGACCGTATTTTACACATTAAATTCACATCAGACCGTATTTTACACATTAAATTCACATCAGACCGCATTTTTACATTAAATTCACATCAGACCGTATTTTTTGCACATTAAATTCACATCAGACCGCATTTTACATTAAATTCACATCAGACCGTATTTTACACGTTAAATTCACATCAGACCGTATTTTGCCACGTTAAATTCATCAGACCGTATTTTGCACGTTAAATTCACATCAGACCGTATTTTACACGTTAAATTCACATCAGACCGTATTTTACACAGTTAAATTCACATCAGACCGTATTTTTACATTAAATTCACATCAGACCGTATTTTATACATTAAATTCACATCAGACCGTATTTTACACATTAAATTCACATCAGACCGTATTTTACACGTTAAATTCACATCAGACCGTATTTTTACACGTTAAATTCACATCAGACCGTATTTTTACACGTTAAATTCACATCAGACCGTATTTTACACGTTAAATTCACATCAGACCGTATTTTACACATTAAATTCATCAGACCGTATTTTACGTTAAATTCACATCAGACCGTATTTTACCGCATTAAATTCATCAGACCGTATTTTTACACATTAAATTCACATCAGACCGTATTTTATACGTTAAATTCACATCAGACCGTATTTTACACATTAAATTCACATCAGACCGTATTTACACGTTAAATTCATCAGACCGTATTTTACCACGTTAAATTCACATCAGACCGCATTTTACACGTTAAATTCACATCAGACCGTATTTTACGTTAAATTCATCAGACCGTATTTACACATTAAATTCACATCAGACCGCATTTTATACATTAAATTCACATCAGACCGTATTTTTACACATTAAATTCACATCAGACCGTATTTTTACACATTAAATTCACATCAGACCGTATTTTACACATTAAATTACATCAGACCGTATTTTTGCCACGTTAAATTCACTGTGACCGTATTTTACACATTAAATTCACATCATGACCGCATTTTTGCCACGTTAAATTCACATCAGACCGTATTTTTACACGTTAAATTCACATCAGACCGTATTTACACGTTAAATTCACATCAGACCGTATTTTACACATTAAATTCACATCAGACCGTATTTTCACTACATGCTAAATTCACATCAGACCGTATTTTACACATT
>NW_025758923.1:0-4875 GCF_021184085.1 Oncorhynchus gorbuscha | reverse complement strand
TGTCATGTTTGTCATTTATTATCATGTCTTGTCCCTGTGCTCCCCATTCTATTCGTTTCCCTCTGCTGGTCTTATTTGGTTCTTTCCCTCCTTCTATCCCTCTCTCTCCCCTCCCTCTCTCACTCTCTCGCTCTCTCTTCTCTCTATCGTTCCGTTCCTGCTCCCAGCTGTTCCTATTCCCCTAATCATCATTTAGTCTTCCCACACCTGTTCCCGATCCTTTCCCCTGATTAGAGTCCCTATTTATTCCTTTGTGTTCCGTTCCTGTCCCGTCGGTTCCTTGTTTAGTATTCACCATGCTGTGATTGCGTTTCGCCCTGTCCTGTCGTGTTTTTGCTGTGATTGTGTATCGCCCTGTCCTGTCGTGTTTTTTGCCTTCATCAGATGCTGCGTGTGAGCAGGTGTCTCTGTCAACTACGGCCTGCGCTACCCGAAGCGACCTGCAGTCTGTGGCCGCTTCTCCAGTTATTTCCCTCTACAGACTAGAGGATTTCTGTTATTCCCTGTTTGGACTTAAATAAACTCTGTTTCTGTTAAGTCGCTTTTGGGTCCTCTTTCACCTGCATGACAGAAGGAACCGACCAAGGAATGGACCCAGCGACTTCAGACGCTCGTTACACTGCCGTCAAGATCCAAGGAGCCATGCTCGGCAGACACGAGCAGGAATTGTCTGCTGCTCGCCATGCCGTGGAGAACCTGGCCGCTCAGGTTTCCGACCTCTCTGGACAGTTCCAGAGTCTACGTCTCGTGCCACCTGTTACTTCCTGGCCTGCCGAGCCTCCAGAACCTAGGGTTAATAACCCACCTTGCTACTCCGGGCAGCCCACTGAGTGCCGCTCCTTTCTCACGCAGTGTGAGATTGTGTTCTCTCTCCAACCCAACACATACTCTAGAGAGAGAGCTCGGGTTGCTTACGTCATTTCACTCCTTACTGGCCGGGCTCGAGAATGGGGCACAGCTATCTGGGAGGCAAGGGCTGATTGCTCTAACAAGTTCCAGAACTTTAAAGAGGAGATGATTCGGGTTTTTGACCGTTCAGTTTTTGGTAGGGAGGCTTCTAGGGCCCTGGCTTCCTTATGCCAAGGTGAACGGTCCATAACGGATTATTCTATTGAGTTTCGCACTCTTGCTGCCTCTAGTGAGTGGAACGAGCCGGCGCTGCTCGCTCGTTTTCTGGAGGGACTCCACGCAGTGGTTAAGGATGAGATTCTCTCCCGGGAGGTTCCTTCAGATGTGGACTCTTTGATTGCTCTCGCCATCCGCATAGAACGACGGGTAGATCTTCGTCACCGGGCTCGTGGAAGAGAGCTCGCATCAACGGTGTTTCCCTGCTCCGCATCGCAACCATCTCCCTCCTCTGGCTTTGAGACTGAGCCCATGCAGCTGGGAGGGATTCGCATCTCGACTAAGGAGAGGGAACGGAGGATCACCAACCGCCTGTGCCTCTATTGCGGAGTTGCTGGACATTTTGTTAATTCATGTCCAGTAAGAGGCCAGAGCCCATCAGTAAGCGGAGGGCTACTGGTGAGCGCTACTACTCAGGTCTCTTCATCTAGATCTTGTACTACTATGTCGGTCCATCTACGCTGGACCGGTTCGGGTGCTACATGCAGTGCCTTGATTGACTCTGGGGCTGAGGGTTGTTTCATGGACGAAGCATGGGTTCGGAAACATAACATTCCTTTCAGACCGTTAGACAAGCCTACGCCCATGTTTGCCTTAGATGGT
Organism: Oncorhynchus gorbuscha; assembly: GCF_021184085.1. Classification (NCBI taxonomy): domain Eukaryota; kingdom Metazoa; phylum Chordata; class Actinopteri; order Salmoniformes; family Salmonidae; genus Oncorhynchus; species Oncorhynchus gorbuscha. Next base: position 3,147 of record NW_025758923.1, on the reverse strand, counting down.
AGTCATCTTCCCAGTATCAAATTTGAGACACTACCTTTAACTCTCACAGTATCTGGTAACCACAGTGAGACTATTTCTTTTTGATTTTCCGTTCACCGTTTACACCTGTTGTTTTGGGTCATCCCTGGCTAGTATGTCATAATCCTTCTATTAATTGGTCTAGTAATTCTATCCTATCCTGGAACGTTTCTTGTCATGTGAAGTGTTTAATGTCTGCCATCCCTCCCGTTTCTTCTGTCCCTACTTCTCAGGAGGAACCTGGCGATTTGACAGGAGTGCCGGAGGAATATCATGATCTGCGCACGGTCTTCAGTCGGTCCCGAGCCAACTCCCTTCCTCCTCACCGGTCGTATGATTGTAGTATTGATCTCCTTCCGGGGACCACTCCTCCTCGAGGTAGACTATACTCTCTGTCGGCTCCCGAACGTAAGGCTCTCGAGGATTATTTGTCTGTGTCTCTTGACGCCGGTACCATAGTGCCTTCTTCTTCTCCGGCCGGGGCGGGGTTCTTTTTGTTAAGAAGAAGGACGGTACTCTGCGCCCTGCGTGGATTATCGAGGGCTGAATGACATAACGGTTAAGAATCGTTATCCGCTTCCCTTATGTCATCAGCCTTCGAGATTCTGCAGGGAGCCAGGTGCTTTACTAAGTTGGACCTTCGTAACGCTTACCATCTCGTGCGCATCAGAGAGGGGGACGAGTGGAAAACGGCGTTTAACACTCCGTTAGGGCATTTTGAGTACCGGGTTCTGCCGTTCGGTCTCGCCAATGCGCCAGCTGTTTTTCAGGCATTAGTTAATGATGTTCTGAGAGACATGCTGAACATCTTTGTTTTTGTCTATCTTGACGATATCCTGATTTTTTCTCCGTCACTCGAGATTCATGTTCAGCACGTTCGACGTGTTCTACAGCGCCTTTTAGAGAATTGTCTCTACGTAAAGGCTGAGAAGTGCTCTTTTCATGTCTCCTCCGTTACTTTTCTCGGTTCCGTTATTTCCGCTGAAGGCATTCAGATGGATTCCGCTAAGGTCCAAGCTGTCAGTGATTGGCCCGCTCCAAGGTCACGTGTCGAGTTGCAGCGCTTTTAGGTTTCGCTAATTTCTATCGGCGTTTCATTCGTAATTTCGGTCAAGTTGCTGCCCCTCTCACAGCTCTTACTTCTGTCAAGACGTGTTTTAAGTGGTCCGGTTCCGCCCAGGGAGCTTTTGATCTTCTAAAAGAACGTTTTACGTCCGCTCCTATCCTCGTTACTCCTGACGTCACTAGACAATTCATTGTCGAGGTTGACGCTTCAGAGGTAGGCGTGGGAGCCATTCTATCCCAGCGCTTCCAGTCTGACGATAAGGTTCATCCTTGCGCTTATTTTTCTCATCGCCTGTCGCCATCTGAGCGCAACTATGATGTGGGTAACCGTGAACTGCTCGCCATCCGCTTAGCCCTAGGCGAATGGCGACAGTGGTTGGAGGGGGCGACCGTTCCTTTTGTCGTTTGGACAGACCATAAGAACCTTGAGTACATCCGTTCTGCCAAACGACTTAATGCCCGTCAAGCTCGTTGGGCGTTGTTTTTCGCTCGTTTCGAGTTTGTGATTTCTTACCGTCCGGGTAGCAAGAACACCAAGCCTGATGCCTTATCCCGTCTGTTTAGTTCTTCTGTGGCTTCTACTGATCCCGAGGGGATTCTTCCTTATGGGCGTGTTGTCGGGTTAACAGTCTGGGGAATTGAAAGACAGGTTAAGCAAGCACTCACGCACACTGCGTCGCCGCGCGCTTGTCCTAGTAACCTCCTTTTCGTTCCTGTTTCCACTCGTCTGGCTGTTCTTCAGTGGGCTCACTCTGCCAAGTTAGCTGGTCATCCCGGTGTTCGAGGCACTCTTGCGTCTATTCGCCAGCGCTTTTGGTGGCCGACTCAGGAGCGTGACACGCGCCGCTTCGTGGCTGCTTGTTCGGACTGCGCGCAGACTAAGTCGGGTAACTCTCCTCCTGCCGGTCGTCTCAGACCGCTCCCCATTCCTTCTCGACCATGGTCTCACATCGCCTTAGACTTCATTACCGGTCTGCCTTTGTCTGCGGGGAAGACTGTGAGAGCCGCCAATAAACGCAGGATTAAGAGTCCAAGGTATTGTTGCGGCCAGAGAGTGTGGCTTTCCACTCGCAACCTTCCTCTTACGACAGCTTCTCGTAAGTTGACTCCGCGGTTCATTGGTCCGTTCCGTGTCTCCCAGGTCGTCAATCCTAGTCGCTGTGCGACTGCTTCTTCCGCGACATCTTCGTCGCGTCCATCCTGTCTTCCATGTCTCCTGTGTTAAGCCCTTTCTTCGCACCCCCGTTCGTCTTCCCTCCCCCTCCCGTCCTTGTCGAGAGCGCACCTATTTACAAGGTACATAAGATCATGGACATGCGTTCGGGGACGGGGTCACCAATACTTAGTGGATTGGGAGGGTTACGGTCCTGAGGAGAGGAGTTGGGTTCCGTCTCGGGACGTGCTGGACCGTTCACTCATCGATGATTTCCTCCGTTGCCGCCAGGATTCCTTCCTCGAGTGCGCCAGGAGGCGCTCGGTGAGTGGGGGGTACTGTCATGTTTGTCATTTATTATCATGTCTTGTCCCTGTGCTCCCCATGCTATTCGTTTCCCTCTGCTGGTCTTATTTGGTTCTTTCCTCCTTCTATCCCTCTCTCTCCCCTCCCTCTCTCACTCTCTCGCTCTCTCTTCTCTCTATCGTTCCGTTCCTGCTCCCAGCTGTTCCTATTCCCCTAATCATCATTTAGTCTTCCCACACCTGTTCCCGATCCTTTCCCCTGATTAGAGTCCCTATTTATTCCTTTGTGATCCGTTCCTGTCCCGTCGGTTCCTTGTATTAGTATTCACCATGCTGTGATTGCGTTTCGCCCTGTCCTGTCGTGTTTTTGCTGTGATTGTGTATCGCCCTGTCCTGTCGTGTTTTTTTGCCTTCATCAGATGCTGCGTGTGAGCAGGTGTCTCTGTCGACTACGGCCTGCGCCTACCCGAAGCGACCTGCAGTCTGTGGCCGCTTCTCCAGTTATTTCCCTCTACAGACTAGAGGATTTCTGTTATTCCCTGTTTGGACTTAAATAAACTCTGTTTCTGTTAAGTCGCTTTTGGGTCCTCTTTCACCTGCATGACA
>NW_025758922.1:0-4875 GCF_021184085.1 Oncorhynchus gorbuscha | reverse complement strand
TTGTCATGTTTGTCATTTATTATCATGTCTTGTCCCTGTGCTCCCCATTCTGTTCGTTTCCCTCTGCTGGTCTTATTGGGTTCTTTCCCTCTTTCTATCCCTCTCTCTCCCCCTCCCCTCTCACTCTCTCGCTCTCTCTTCTCTCTATCGTTCCGTTCCTGCTCCCAGCTGTTCCTATTCCCCTAATCATCATTTAGTCTTCCCACACCTGTTCCCGATCCTTTCCCCTGATTAGAGTCCCTATTTATTCCTTTGTGTTCCGTTCCTGTCCCGTCGGTTCCTTGTTTAGTATTCACCATGCTGTGATTGCGTTTCGCCCTGTCCTGTCGTGTTTTTGCTGTGATTGTGTATCGCCCTGTCCTGTCGTGTTTTTGCCTTCATCAGATGCTGCGTGTGAGCAGGTGTCTCTGTCAACTACGGCCTGCGCCTACCCGAAGCGACCTGCAGTCTGTGGCCGCTTCTCCAGTTATTCCCCTCTACAGACTAGAGGATTTCTGTTATTCCCTGTTTGGACTTAAATAAACTCTGTTTCTGTTAAGTCGCTTTTGAGTCCTCTTTCACCTGCATGACAGAAGGAACCGACCAAGGAATGGACCCAGCGACTTCAGACGCTCGTTACACTGCCGTCAAGATCCAAGGAGCCATGCTCGGCAGACACGAGCAGGAATTGTCTGCTGCTCGCCATGCCGTGGAGAACCTGGCCGCTCAGGTTTCCGACCTCTCTGGACAGTTCCAGAGTCTACGTCTCGTGCCACCTGTTACTTCCTGGCCTGCCGAGCCTCCAGAACCTAGGGTTAATAACCCACCTTGCTACTCCGGGCAGCCCACTGAGTGCCGCTCCTTTCTCACGCAGTGTGAGATTGTGTTCTCTCTCCAACCCAACACATACTCTAGAGAGAGAGCTCGGGTTGCTTACGTCATTTCACTCCTTACTGGCCGGGCTCGAGAATGGGGCACAGCTATCTGGGAGGCAAGGGCTGATTGCTCTAACAAGTTCCAGAACTTTAAAGAGGAGATGATTCGGGTTTTTGACCGTTCAGTTTTTGGTAGGGAGGCTTCTAGGGCCCTGGCTTCCTTATGCCAAGGTGAACGGTCCATAACGGATTATTCTATTGAGTTTCGCACTCTTGCTGCCTCTAGTGAGTGGAACGAGCCGGCGCTGCTCGCTCGTTTTCTGGAGGGACTCCACGCAGTGGTTAAGGATGAGATTCTCTCCCGGGAGGTTCCTTCAGATGTGGACTCTTTGATTGCTCTCGCCATCCGCATAGAACGACGGGTAGATCTTCGTCACCGGGCTCGTGGAAGAGAGCTCGCATCAACGGTGTTTCCCTGCTCCGCATCGCAACCATCTCCCTCCTCTGGCTTTGAGACTGAGCCCATGCAGCTGGGAGGGATTCGCATCTCGACTAAGGAGAGGGAACGGAGGATCACCAACCGCCTGTGCCTCTATTGCGGAGTTGCTGGACATTTTGTTAATTCATGTCCAGTAAGAGGCCAGAGCCCATCAGTAAGCGGAGGGCTACTGGTGAGCGCTACTACTCAGGTCTCTTCATCTAGATCTTGTACTACTATGTCGGTCCATCTACGCTGGACCGGTTCGGGTGCTACATGCAGTGCCTTGATTGACTCTGGGGCTGAGGGTTGTTTCATGGACGAAGCATGGGTTCGGAAACATAACATTCCTTTCAGACCGTTAGACAAGCCTACGCCCATGTTTGCCTTAGATGGTAGTCATCTTCCCAGTATCAAATTTGAGACACTACCTTTAACTCTCACAGTATCTGGTAACCACAGTGAGACTATTTCTTTTTGATTTTCCGTTCACCGTTTACACCTGTTGTTTTGGGTCATCCCTGGCTAGTATGTCATAATCCTTCTATTAATTGGTCTAGTAATTCTATCCTATCCTGGAACGTTTCTTGTCATGTGAAGTGTTTAATGTCTGCCATCCCTCCCGTTTCTTCTGTCCCTACTTCTCAGGAGGAACCTGGCGATTTGACAGGAGTGCCGGAGGAATATCATGATCTGCGCACGGTCTTCAGTCGGTCCCGAGCCAACTCCCTTCCTCCTCACCGGTCGTATGATTGTAGTATTGATCTCCTTCCGGGGACCACTCCTCCTCGAGGTAGACTATACTCTCTGTCGGCTCCCGAACGTAAGGCTCTCGAGGATTATTTGTCTGTGTCTCTTGACGCCGGTACCATAGTGCCTTCTTCTTCTCCGGCCGGGGCGGGGTTCTTTTTGTTAAGAAGAAGGACGGTACTCTGCGCCCCTGCGTGGATTATCGAGGGCTGAATGACATAACGGTTAAGAATCGTTATCCGCTTCCCCTTATGTCATCAGCCTTCGAGATTCTGCAGGGAGCCAGGTGCTTTACTAAGTTGGACCTTCGTAACGCTTACCATCTCGTGCGCATCAGAGAGGGGACGAGTGGAAAACGGCGTTTAACACTCCGTTAGGGCATTTTGAGTACCGGGTTCTGCCGTTCGGTCTCGCCAATGCGCCAGCTGTTTTTCAGGCATTAGTTAATGATGTTCTGAGAGACATGCTGAACATCTTTGTTTTTGTCTATCTTGACGATATCCTGATTTTTTCTCCGTCACTCGAGATTCATGTTCAGCACGTTCGACGTGTTCTACAGCGCCTTTTAGAGAATTGTCTCTACGTAAAGGCTGAGAAGTGCTCTTTTCATGTCTCCTCCGTTACTTTTCTCGGTTCCGTTATTTCCGCTGAAGGCATTCAGATGGATTCCGCTAAGGTCCAAGCTGTCAGTGATTGGCCCGTTCCAAGGTCACGTGTCGAGTTGCAGCGCTTTTTAGGTTTCGCTAATTTCTATCGGCGTTTCATTCGTAATTTCGGTCAAGTTGCTGCTCCTCTCACAGCTCTTACTTCTGTCAAGACGTGTTTTAAGTGGTCCGGTTCCGCCCAGGGAGCTTTTGATCTTCTAAAAGAACGTTTTACGTCCGCTCCTATCCTCGTTACTCCTGACGTCACTAGACAATTCATTGTCGAGGTTGACGCTTCAGAGGTAGGCGTGGGAGCCATTCTATCCCAGCGCTTCCAGTCTGACGATAAGGTTCATCCTTGCGCTTATTTTTCTCATCGCCTGTCGCCATCTGAGCGCAACTATGATGTGGGTAACCGTGAACTGCTCGCCATCCGCTTAGCCCTAGGCGAATGGCGACAGTGGTTGGAGGGGCGACCGTTCCTTTTGTCGTTTGGACAGACCATAAGAACCTTGAGTACATCCGTTCTGCCAAACGACTTAATGCCCGTCAAGCTCGTTGGGCGTTGTTTTTCGCTCGTTTCGAGTTTGTGATTTCTTACCGTCCGGGTAGCAAGAACACCAAGCCTGATGCCTTATCCCGTCTGTTTAGTTCTTCTGTGGCTTCTACTGATCCCGAGGGGATTCTTCCTTATGGGCGTGTTGTCGGGTTAACAGTCTGGGGAATTGAAAGACAGGTTAAGCAAGCACTCACGCACACTGCGTCGCCGCGCGCTTGTCCTAGTAACCTCCTTTTCGTTCCTGTTTCCACTCGTCTGGCTGTTCTTCAGTGGGCTCACTCTGCCAAGTTAGCTGGTCATCCCGGTGTTCGAGGCACTCTTGCGTCTATTCGCCAGCGCTTTTGGTGGCCGACTCAGGAGCGTGACACGCGCCGTTTCGTGGCTGCTTGTTCGGACTGCGCGCAGACTAAGTCGGGTAACTCTCCTCCTGCCGGTCGTCTCAGACCGCTCCCCATTCCTTCTCGACCATGGTCTCACATCGCCTTAGGCTTCACTACCGGTCTGCCTTTGTCTGCGGGGAAGACTGTGAGAGCCGCCAATAAACGCAGGATTAAGAGTCCAAGGTATTGTTGCGGCCAGAGAGTGTGGCTTTCCACTCGCAACCTTCCTCTTACGACAGCTTCTCGTAAGTTGACTCCGCGGTTCATTGGTCCGTTCCGTGTCTCCCAGGTCGTCAATCCTGTCGCTGTGCGACTGCTTCTTCCGCGACATCTTCGTCGCGTCCATCCTGTCTTCCATGTCTCCTGTGTTAAGCCCTTTCTTCGCACCCCGTTCGTCTTCCCTCCCCCCTCCCGTCCTTGTCGAGAGCGCACCTATTTACAAGGTACATAAGATCATGGACATGCGTTCTCGGGGACGGGGTCACCAATACTTAGTGGATTGGGAGGGTTACGGTCCTGAGGAGAGGAGTTGGGTTCCGTCTCGGGACGTGCTGGACCGTTCACTCATCGATGATTTCCTCCGTTGCCGCCAGGATTCCTCCTCGAGTGCGCCAGGAGGCGCTCGGTGAGTGGGGGGTACTGTCATGTTTGTCATTTATTATCATGTCTTGTCCCTGTGCTCCCCATTCTGTTCGTTTCCCTCTGCTGGTCTTATTGGGTTCTTTCCCTCTTTCTATCCCTCTCTCTCCCCCTCCCCTCTCACTCTCTCGCTCTCTCTTCTCTCTATCGTTCCGTTCCTGCTCCCAGCTGTTCCTATTCCCTAATCATCATTTAGTCTTCCCACACCTGTTCCCGATCCTTTCCCCTGATTAGAGTCCCTATTTATTCCTTTGTGTTCCGTTCCTGTCCCGTCGGTTCCTTGTTTAGTATTCACCATGCTGTGATTGCGTTTCGCCCTGTCCTGTCGTGTTTTTGCTGTGATTGTGTATCGCCCTGTCCTGTCGTGTTTTTGCCTTCATCAGATGCTGCGTGTGAGCAGGTGTCTCTGTCAACTACGGCCTGCGCCTACCCGAAGCGACCTGCAGTCTGTGGCCGCTTCTCCAGTTATTCCCCTCTACAGACTAGAGGATTTCTGTTATTCCCTGTTTGGACTTAAATAAACTCTGTTTCTGTTAAGTCGCTTTTGGGTCCTCTTTCACCTGCATGACAG
>NW_025758921.1:0-4876 GCF_021184085.1 Oncorhynchus gorbuscha | reverse complement strand
TTTAGTATGAGACTGTAACACAACAAGATGGCTGAATACTTTAGTTTAGTATGAGACTGTAACACAACAAGATGGCTGAATACTTTAGTTTAGTATGAGACTGTAACACAACAAGATGGCTGAATACTTTAGTTTAGTATGAGACTGTAACACAACAAGATGGCTGAATACTCTAGTTTAGTATGAGACTGTAACATAACAAGATGGCTGAATACTTTAGTTTAGTATGAGACTGTAACACAACAAGATGGCTGAATACTTTAGTTTAGTATGAGACTGTAACACAACAAGATGGCTGAATACTTTAGTTTAGTATGAGACTGTAACACAACAAGATGGCTGAATACTTTAGTTTAGTATGAGACTGTAACACAACAAGATGGCTGAATACTTTAGTTTAGTATGAGACTGTAACACAACAAGATGGCTGAATACTTTAGTTTAGTATGAGACTGTAACACAACAAGATGGCTGAATACTTTAGTTTAGTATGAGACTGTAACATAACAAGATGGCTGAATACTTTAGTTTAGTATGAGACTGTAACACAACAAGATGGCTGAATAGTTTAGTATGAGACTGTAACACAACAAGATGGCTGAATACTTTAGTTTAGTATGAGACTGTAACACAACAAGATGGCTGAATACTTTAGTTTAGTATGAGACTGTAACACAACAAGATGGCTGAATACTTTAGTTTAGTATGAGACTGTAACACAACAAGATGGCTGAATACTTTAGTTTAGTATGAGACTGTAACATAACAAGATGGCTGAATACTTTAGTTTAGTATGAGACTGTAACACAACAAGATGGCTGAATACTTTAGTTTAGTATGAGACTGTAACATAACAAGATGGCTGAATACTTTAGTTTAGTATGAGACTGTAACATAACAAGATGGCTGAATACTTTAGTTTAGTATGAGACTGTAACATAACAAGATGGCTGAATACTTTAGTTTAGTATGAGACTGTAACATAACAAGATGGCTGAATACTTTAGTTTAGTATGAGACTGTAACATAACAAGATGGCTGAATACTTTAGTTTAGTATGAGACTGTAACACAACAAGATGGCTGAATACTTTAGTTTAGTATGAGACTGTAACACAACAAGATGGCTGAATACTTTAGTATGAGACTAACACAACAAGATGGCTGAATACTTTAGTTTAGTATGAGACTGTAACATAACAAGATGGCTGAATAGTTTAGTATGAGACTGTAACACAACAAGATGGCTGAATACTTTCAGCGTTTAGTATGAGACTGTAACACAACAAGATGGCTGAATACTTTAGTATGAGACTGCTGTAACAGGATGACTGAATCACTTTGGTTTAGTATGAGACTGTAACACAACAAGATGGCTGAATACTTTAGTTTATATGAGACTGTAACATAACAAGATGGCTGAATACTTTAGTTTAGGAGACTGTAACATAACAAGATGGCTGAATACTTTAGTTTTATGAGACTGTAACACAACAAGATGGCTGAATACTTTGAACAGTATGAGACTGTAACACAACAAGATGGCTGAATACTTTAGTTTTAGTATGAGACTGTAACACAACAAGATGGCTGAATAGTTTAGTTTAGTATGAGACTGTAACACAACAAGATGGCTGAATACTTTAGTTTAGTATGAGACTGTAGTTTAGTATGAGACTGTAACATAACAAGATGGCTGAATACTTTAGTATGAGACTGTAACATAACAAGATGGCTGAATACTTTAGTATGAGACTGTAACACAACAAGATGGCTGAATACTTTAGTATGAGACTGTAACATAACAAGATGGCTGAATACTTTAGTTTAGTATGAGACTGTAACATAACAAGATGGCTGAATACTTTAGTTTGAGTATGAGACTGTAACACAACAAGATGGCTGAATACTTTAGTTTAGTATGAGACTGTAACACAACAAGATGGCTGAATACTTTAGTATGAGACTGTAACATAACAAGATGGCTGAATACTTTAGTTTAGTATGAGACTGTAACATAACAAGATGGCTAGTATGAGACTGTAACACAACAAGATGGCTGAATACTTTAGTTTAGTATGAGACTGTAACACAACAAGATGGCTGAATACTTTAGTTTAGTATGGACTAACACAACAAGATGGCTGAATACTTTAATTTAGTATGAGACTGTAACACAACAAGATGGCTGAATACTTTAGTTTAGTATGAGACTGTAACACAACAAGATGGCTGAATACTTTAGTTTAGTATGAGACTGTAACACAACAAGATGTCTGAATACTTTAGTTTAGTATGAGACTGTAACACAACAAGATGGCTGAATACTTTAGTATGAGACTGTAACACAACAAGATGGCTGAATACTTTAGTATGAGACTGTAACACAACAAGATGGCTGAATACTTTAGTATGAGACTGTAACACAACAAGATGGCTGAATACTTTAGTATGAGACTGTAACACAACAAGATGGCTGAATACTTTAGTATGAGACTGTAACACAACAAGATGGCTGAATACTTTAGTATGAGACTGTAACACAACAAGATGGCTGAATAGTTTAGTTTAGTATGAGACTGTAACATAACAAGATGGCTGAATACTTTAGTATGAGACTGTAACACAACAAGATGGCTGAATACTTTAGTTTAGTATGAGACTGTAACACAACAAGATGGCTGAATAGTTTAGTATGAGACTGTAACATAACAAGATGGCTGAATACTTTAGTATGAGACTAACACAACAAGATGGCTGAATACTTTAGTTTAGTGAGACTGTAACACAACAAGATGGCTGAATACTTTAGTATGAGACTGTAACATAACAAGATGGCTGAATACTTTAGTTTATGTAACACAACAAGAGGCTGAATACTTTAGTATGAGACTGTAACACAACAAGATGGCTGAATACTTTAGTATGAGACTGTAACATAACAAGATGGCTGAATACTTTAGTATGAGACTGTAACACAACAAGATGGCTGAATAGTTTAGTATGAGACTGTAACACAACAAGATGGCTGAATACTTAAGATGGCTGAATACTTTAGTTTAGTATGAGACTGTAACATAACAAGATGGCTGAATAGTTTAGTATGAGACTGTAACACAACAAGATGGCTGAATACTTTAGTATGAGACTGTAACACAACAAGATGGCTGAATACTTTAGTATGAGACTGTAACACAACAAGATGACTGAATACTTTAGTTTAGTATGAGACTGTAACACAACAAGATGACTGAATACTTTAGTATGAGACTGTAACACAACAAGATGGCTGAATACTTTAGTATGAAATCAAGGACGTAACACAACAAGATGGCTGAATATTTAGTATGAGACTGCACATAACAAGATGGCTGAATACTTTAGTTTAGTATGAGACTGTAACACAACAAGATGGCTGAATACTTTAGTATGAGACTAACACAACAAGATGGCTGAATACTTTAGTTTAGTATGAGACTGTAACACAACAAGATGGCTGAATACTTTAGTTTAGTATGAGACTGTAACACAACAAGATGGCTGAATACTTTAGTATGAGACTGTAACACAACAAGATGTCTGAAGATGGCTGTAATAACAAGATTTACTTTAGTATGAGACTGTAACACAACAAGATGGCTGAATACTAGTATGAGACTGTAACACAACAAGATACTGAATAATTTAGTATGAGACTGTAACACAACAAGATGGCTGAATACTTTAGTTTAGTATGAGACTGTAACATAACAAGATGGCTGAATACTTTAGTTTAGTATGAGACTGTAACACAACAAGATGGCTGAATACTTGGTTTTTAGTATGAGACTGTAACACAACAAGATGGCTGAATACTTTAGTTTAGTATGAGACTGTAACACAACAAGATGGCTGAATACTTTAGGTATGAGACTGTAACACAACAAGATGGCTGAATAGTTTAGTATGAGACTGTAACATAACCAGATGGCTGAATACTTTAGTTTAGTATGAGACTGTAACACAACAAGATGGCTGAATACTTTAGTTTAGTATGAGACTGTAACATAACAAGATGGCTGAATACTTTAGTTTAGTATGAGACTGTAACACAACAAGATGGCTGAATACTTTAGTTTAGTATGAGACTGTAACACAACAAGATGGCTGAATACTTTAGTTTAGTATGAGACTGTAACATAACAAGATGGCTGAATAGTTTAGTTTAGTATGAGACTGTAACATAACAAGATGGCTGAATACTTTAGTTTAGTATGAGACTGTAACATAACAAGATGGCTGAATACTTTAGTTTAGTATGAGACTGTAACATAACAAGATGGCTGAATACTTTAGTTTAGTATGAGACTGTAACACAACAAGATGGCTGAATACTTTAGTTTAGTATGAGACTGTAACACAACAAGATGGCTGAATACTTTAGTTTAGTATGAGACTGTAACACAACAAGATGGCTGAATACTTTAGTTTAGTATGAGACTGTAACACAACAAGATGGCTGAATACTTTAGTTTAGTATGAGACTGTAACACAACAAGATGGCTGAATACTTTAGTATGAGACTGTAACATAACAAGATGGCTGAATACTTTAGTTTAGTATGAGACTAACACAACAAGATGGCTGAATACTTTAGTTTAGTATGAGACTGTAACATAACAAGATGTCTGAATACTTTAGTATGAGACTGTAACACAACAAGATGGCTGAATACTTTAGTATGAGACTGTAACACAACAAGATGGCTGAATACTTTAGTATGAGACTGTAACATAACAAGATGTCTGAATAGTTTAGTATGAGACTGTAACACAACAAGATGGCTGAATACTTTAGTTTAGTATGAGACTGTAACACAACAAGATGGCTGAATAGTT
>NW_025758920.1:0-4876 GCF_021184085.1 Oncorhynchus gorbuscha | reverse complement strand
TGTCATGCAGGTGAAAGAGGACCCAAAAGCGACTTAACAGAAACAGAGTTTATTCAAGTCCAAACAGAAACGACAAATCCTGAATCCTTAACAGGAAATGTCCAAACAGGGAATAACAGAAATCCTCTAGTCTGTAGAGGGAATAACAGGAGAAGCGGCCACAGACTGCAGGTCGCTGGGTAGGCGCAGGCCGTAGCAGACAGAGACACCTGCTCACACGCAGCATCTGATGAAGGCAAAAACACGACAGGACAGGCGAAACACAATCACAGCACGGTGAATACCAACAAGGAACCGACGGGACAGGAACGGAACACAAAGGAATAAATAGGGACTCCAATCAGGGGAAAGGATCGGGAACAGGGTGGGAAGACTAAATGATGATTAGGGGAATAGGAACAGCTGGGAGCAGGAACGGAACGATAGAGAGAAGAGAGAGAGCGAGAGAGTGAGAGAGGGGAGGGGGAGAGAGAGGGATAGAAAGAGGGAAAGAACCAAATAAGACCAGCAGAGGGAAACGAATAGAATGGGGAGCACAGGGACAAGACATGATAATAAATGACAAACATGACAGTACCCCCACTCACCGAGCGCTCCTGGCGCACTCCGAGGAGGAATCCTGGCGGCAACGGAGGGAAATCATCGATGAGTGAACGGTCCAGCACGTCCCGAGACGGAACCCAACTCCTCTCCTCAGGACCGTAACCCTCCCAATCCACTAAGTATTGGTGACCTGGCCCCCGAGAACGCATGTCCATGATCTTATGTACCTGTAAATAGGTGCGCTCTCGACAAGGACGGGAGGGGGAGGGAAGACGAACGGGGGTGCGAAGAAAAGGGCTTAACACAGGAGACATGGAAGACAGGGATGGACGCGACGAAGATGTCGCGGAAGAAGCAGTCGCACAGCGACAGGATTGACGACCTGGGAGACACGGAACGGACCAATGAACCGCGGAGTCAACTTACTTAGTTGTCGTAAGAGGAAGGTTGCGAGTGGAAAGCCACACTCTCTGGCCGCAACAATACCTTGGACTCTTAATCCTGCGTTTATTGGCGGCTCACAGTCTTTCCCGCAGACAAAGGCAGACCGGTAATGAAGTCTAAGGCGATGTGAGACCATGGTTGAGAAGGAATGGGGAGCGGTCTGAGACGACCGGCAGGAGGAGAGTTACCCGACTTTAGTCTGCGCGCAGTCCGAACAAGCAGCCACGAAACGGCGCGTGTCACGCTCCTGAGTCGGCCACCAAAAGCGCTGGCGAATAGACGCAAGAGTGCCTCGAACACCGGATGACCAGCTAACTTGGCAGAGTGAGCCCACTGAAGAACAGCCAGACGAGTGGAAACAGGAACGAAAAGGAGGTTACTTAGGACAAGCGCGCGCGACGCAGTGTGCGTGAGTGCTTGCTTAACCTGTCTTTCAATTCCCCAGACTGTTAACCCGACAACACGCCCATAAGAAGAATCCCCTCGGGATCAGTAGAAGCCACAGAAGAACTAAACAGACGGGATAAGGCATCAGGCTTGGTGTTCTTGCTACCCGGACGGTAAGAAATCACAAACTCGAAACGAGCGAAAAACAACGCCCAACGAGCTTGACGGGCATTAAGTCGTTTGGCAGAACGGATGTACTCAAGGTTCTTATGGTCTGTCCAAACGACAAAAGGAACGGTCGCCCCCTCCAACCACTGTCGCCATTCGCCTAGGGCTAAGCGGATGGCGAGCAGTTCACGGTTACCCACATCATAGTTGCGCTCAGATGGCGACAGGCGATGAGAAAAATAAGCGCAAGGATGAACCTTATCGTCAGACTGGAAGCGCTGGGATAGAATGGCTCCCACGCCTACCTCTGAAGCGTCAACCTCGACAATGAATTGTCTAGTGACGTCAGGAGTAACGAGGATAGGAGCGGACGTAAAACGTTCTTTTTAGAAGATCAAAAGCTCCCTGGGCGGAACCGGACCACTTAAAACACGTCTTGACAGAAGTAAGAGCTGTGAGAGGGGCAGCAACTTGACCGAAATTACGAATGAAACGCCGATAGAAATTAGCGAAACCTAAAAAGCGCTGCAACTCGACACGTGACCTGGAACGGGCCAATCACTGACAGCTTGGACCTTAGCGGAATCCATCTGAATGCCTTCAGCGGAAATAACGGAACCGAGAAAAGTAACGGAGGAGACATGAAAAGAGCACTTCTCAGCCTTTACGTAGAGACAATTCTCTAAAAGGCGCTGTAGAACACGCCGAACGTGCTGAACATGAATCTCGAGTGACGGAGAAAAATCAGGATATCGTCAAGATAGACAAAAACAAAGATGTTCAGCATGTCTCTCAGAACATCATTAACTAATGCCTGAAAAACAGCTGGCGCATTGGCGAGACCGAACGGCAGAACCCGGTACTCAAAATGCCCTAACGGAGTGTTAAACGCCGTTTTCCACTCGTCCCCTCTCTGATGCGCACGAGATGGTAAGCGTTACGAAGGTCCAACTTAGTAAAGCACCTGGCTCCTGCAGAATCTCGAAGGCTGATGACATAAGGGGAAGCGGATAACGATTCTTAACCGTTATGTCATTCAGCCCTCGATAATCCACGCAGGGGCGCAGAGTACCGTCCTTCTTCTTAACAAAAAGAACCCCGCCCCGGCCGGAGAGGAAGAAGGCACTATGGTACCGGCGTCAAGAGACACAGACAAATAATCCTCGAGAGCCTTACGTTCGGGGAGCCGACAGAGAGTATAGTCTACCCCGAGGAGGAGTGGTCCCCGGAAGGAGATCAATACTACAATCATACGACCGGTGAGGAGGAAGGGAGTTGGCTCCGGACCGACTGAAGACCGTGCGCAGATCATGATATTCCTCCGGCACTCCTGTCAAATCGCCAGGTTCCTCCTGAGAAGTAGGGACAGAAGAAACGGGAGGGATGGCAGACATTAAACACTTCACATGACAAGAAACGTTCCAGGATAGGATAGAATTACTAGACCAATTAATAGAAGGATTATGACATACTAGCCAGGGATGACCCAAAACAACAGGTGTAAACGGTGAACGGAAAATCAAAAAGAAATAGTCTCACTGTGGTTACCAGATACTGTGAGAGTTAAAGGTAGTGTCTCAAATTTGATACTGGGAAGATGACTACCATCTAAGGCAAACATGGGCGTAGGCTTGTCTAACTGTCTGAAAGGAATGTTATGTTTCCGAACCCATGCTCGTCCATGAAACAACCCTCAGCCCCAGAGTCTATCAAGGCACTGCATGTAGCACCCGAACCGGTCCAGCGTAGATGGACCGACAAAGTAGTACAAGATCTTGATGAAGAGACCTGAGTAGTAGCGCTCACCAGTAGCCCTCCGCTTACTGATGGGCTCTGGCCTCTTACTGGACATGAATTAACAAAATGTCCAGCAACTCCGCAATAGAGGCACAGGCGGTTGGTGATCCTCCGTTCCCTCTCCTTAGTCGAGATGCGAATCCCTCCCAGCTGCATGGGCTCAGTCTCAAAGCCAGAGGAGGGAGATGGTTGCGATGCGGAGCAGGGAAACACCGTTGATGCGAGCTCTCTTCCACGAGCCCGGTGACGAAGATCTACCCGTCGTTCTATGCGGATGGCGAGAGCAATCAAAGAGTCCACATCTGAAGGAACCTCCCGGGAGAGAATCTCATCCTTAACCACTGCGTGAGTCCCTCCAGAAAAGCGGCGAGCAGCGCCGGCTCGTTCACTCACAAAGGCAGCAAGAGTACAAAACTCAATAAGAATAATCCGTTATGGACCGTTCACCTTGGCATAAGGAAGCCAGGGCCCTAGAAACCTCCACCAAAAACTGAACGGTCAAAAGCCAGATATCTCCTCTTTAAAGTTCTGGAACTTGTTAGAGCAATCAGCCCTTGCCTCCCAGATAGCTGTGCCCCATTCTCGAGCCCGGCCAGTAAGGAGTGAAATGACGTAAGCAACCCGAGCTCTCTCTCTAGAGTATGTGTTGGGTTGGAGAGAGAACACAATCTCACACTGCGTGAGAAAGGAGCGGCACTCAGTGGGCTGCCCGGAGTAGCAAGGTGGGTTATTAACCCTAGGTTCTGGAGGCTCGGCAGGCCAGGAAGTAACAGGTGGCACGAGACGTAGACTCTGGAACTGTCCAGAGAGGTCGGAAACCTGAGCGGCCAGGTTCTCCACGGCATGGCGAGCAGCAGACAATTCCTGCTCGTGTCTGCCGAGCATGGCTCCTTGGATCTTGACGGCAGTGTAACGAGCGTCTGAAGTCGCTGGGTCCATTCCTTGGTCGGTTCCTTCTGTCATGCAGGTGAAAGAGGACCCAAAAGCGACTTAACAGAAACAGAGTTTATTCAAGTCCAAACAGAAAACGACAAATCCTGAATCCTTAACAGGAAATGTCCAAACAGGGAATAACAGAAATCCTCTAGTCTGTAGAGGGGAATAACAGGAGAAGCGGCCACAGACTGCAGGTCGCTTCGGGTAGGCGCAGGCCGTAGCTGACAGAGACACCTGCTCACACGCAGCATCTGATGAAGGCAAAAACACGACAGGACAGGGCGATACACAATCACAGCACGGTGAATTCTAAACAAGGAACCGACGGGACAGGAACGGAACACAAAGGAAGAAATAGGGACTCTAATCAGGGGAAAGGATCGGGAACAGGTGTGGGAAGACTAAATGATGATTAGGGGAATAGGAACAGCTGGGAGCAGGAACGGAGCGATAGAGAGAAGAGAGAGCGAGAGAGTGAGAGAGGGAGGGGGAGAGAGAGGGATAGAAAGAGGGAAAGAACCTAATAAGACCAGCAGAGGGAAACGAATAGAATGGGGAGCACAGGGACAAGACATGATAATAAATGACAAACATGACAGTG